>NC_048913.1:3643810-3753630 GCF_011077185.1 Oxyura jamaicensis | reverse complement strand
GCCCCAGGCACAAGGGAGGAGGGAGGGGACGAGGCAGGCAGTGCCCCCAGCCCTCTGAGCAGCCTTCCCCCCCCCCCCAGAGAAACCCCTCTGGGGGCGAGGAGCTGACAGAAAGGAGCTGTCACAGCTAACTGCGAGGCTCCCAGACGTGAGCCTAGCCCCGAGCTCCCTCCTTTTGGAGAGGTGTTTTAATAAACACAATGGAGAGCTGGTTTCTGGGGGCTGTGCAGGACTCTACACGTCCCCCCTTCCCCGGGCCAGCTCCCCGAAGCGGGGCTGGAGCTCCCCTCGCCCTGCGGCCCATCCTGCTGAGCCCCTGCCAGCTCCGTGCTGGCTCAGCGCCGGTCCCTCGGAGCCTCTTGCCATGCGCCCCGCTCCAAAAAGGACACAAAGCCACCTCCGGCTTCCCAGCTGGGGCTGGATGCTCGGGACAGCTCATGTTGAAAACCCCACGGGTGGCACCTAAGCAGCCGGTCTCCCAGCCCCCAAGGGAGGGTGCTTTTCCCCACGTGTGCCTACGTACAGCGGTGGGCAGGGAGGAGCAACGCTCCCTCGTTGTCCCTGCCAGCGCTGTCGGAACACGCACCGAGCCCCCGTCTATTCCGGGCGATGCGGCTGGGCTGTGCGTGCCAAGCCACAGCCATCTGCCACGCTAAATCAGGCGGGTTTTGCTCTCACTTGGCCTCTTTCCCCCTTCCTGCTCTCGTCACTCCCCAAACTGGTTAAAAAAAAAACAGCCAGGCTGCACACGGGAGCTTTTTGTGGCTGTTCCCCGCAACCGCGCATCACACCCAAAGGCAGGCAGGGGCGCAGAGGCTTGGTCCTATAAACCCCAGGCCGAGGCAGTGGGAAAAAAAAAAAAAAGAAAAAAAAAAACAGAAAGGAACAGCAGAGCAGGCAGAGGAGCCCTGGCAGGCCCAGCTCCCGTCTGCTCGCGTGGCAGTGACTTGGCAGAGGCAGGCAGGAGCGAGCCCAGTGCAGTCCCTGCGCCCTGCCGGGATGCAGGCGGGCTCACGAGCTGGCTGCGGCTCTGTGCGAGGGACAGGAGGGGCTGACACAGCTGCACCAAAGCCTCCAGCCTCCCTGGTGACACAGCTGCTGCTCGGCAGCCTTTAAAAATACCGTTCTGGGCTGGTGGCCTCACGCTGACACCCGTCCCTGCTGATTCTCTGGGTAGAAGTGGCCAAGCACGGAGCAAAGCCAGTGGATCGAGCAGAGCCCGTACGTGTACGTGGAACGCCACTCACCTTCAGCACAGAAACCCCAGGTGAATGCAGGACTTGGGACAGGATCCCCTACCCGGGAGGAGCAGCTGAGAGGCAGCAAGCACCGCGTTACCCCCGCGCAGCCCCGAGGAGGAGGAGCGCACCCTCCACACCTCGCCTGCGGAGAGCCTTGGAGCAAGGTTTCTGTACCCTGTCGGGCTGGGCTGTACTTGCCGAGTCTGTTTGAGCCTCGCTGCGGGAGGCCCCTGCGAGGAGATGAAAGGGACTGGTGGCTTGTGAGAGCAGAGCACGGGCTGCGCAGGCCTTAACCCCTTCGCTCTCCTCTCGGTGCGCGCTCGGAGCTGGCAGGGCTCCCCGTGTGCGTGCAGAAATCCCCCCTGGCCCCCCGCAGCTCACAAGGGCAGTGCGGCGAGGACAGGGGAGGCGGCTCCTTTGTAGGAGAGCCCCCAGGATGCAAAGGAGCCTCCGGCTACCAGCGCTGCCAGTAACTCCCTTCCCCATTTCCTAGGAGCACTACTCACCATCGGAGTCGCCGTCGTCTTCCAAATCTTCCTCGTCCTCCTCGACTTCATACTCTCCCTCTTCATCGTCATCGTCCTCACCGTAATCCTCCTCGCCGCTTGCTTCTGAGCTCTCATCTGATGCCGCTTTGGCTTTGGCTTTCCCTGCAGGTGTTTTTACAGCGTTAACAGAAAACCGAGGGCAGCACAGGGGTGTGCGCAGCCAGGGCTAAGCACCACCACCCCGACACGTGCTAAGGGGGGAGGTCGCCACTTGACTGCTGCCGTATCTCCCCCAAAGCCTTTCTGGCTTACACGGGAGCCCAGAGAAGGATGCCCAGCACTTCAGAGGCCCCTGCTAGAGGTCAGGATGGCCGGGACACAAAAAAGGCAGAGAAATCACCTCGGAAGCCCCAGGCTCTGCTGCTACCTGCTGTTTCTTTACCTGCCCGGTGCTGGTCGTGAAAACACCCTTCTGCCCTGCTGGGGGGACGTGAAAGCTAGGAGGGGGAGAGGGACAGGAAAACATGAAGAAAGAAGTGGGCCTGCTGAACAGACTTGAAAAAGAAGAAAGACAAAGCCATGAAGCTGAGCCCAGAGGTCTGGTTCCTCTGAGAAACAACGTCCGTGTCCACCTACCTGCGCCCCTCAGCGGTTCTTTGCCGCTGGAAAGGGGCAGACCCTGGCTCAGGGCATCCTTTTACGCCCCTTTTAGCCTTGTTCCCCCTGACAGTCACAAGGAACGGTGCAGGACTGAACACCCCTGCACATCCCCTCTGCAGATGGCTGGGAGGAAGCACGCAGAGCCTCGGGGGTGCCTGGAGAAGCGTCTCGGGGCCTCGGGAACCGGGCTGCTTTCTTCCCCCTCTGGACAGGGATTTCACCGCGCATTTCAGTGCCAGGAGACACCGAAGCGTGTCCCCAGGGAGCAGAACCTCCAGCCACCCCCAAGCTGAGCCCAGCTCGCCTTCCCCTGCCTACCAACCTGCCCAGGCAGCTGCTTGCTCACACTTCAGCCCCTCCGCCAGGCAAGCGGCGCACATCCTCCTCCCGCCGCGCCGCTCGGCGTCTGTTTCTTTGCCCCATCCTCCCTCCTCAAGCCGCTGACCCGCGCTGCTCGCTGAGCCGGGTACGGAGCCATCAATAAGCGAGCTGCCGGCGCTCGCAGCTCCCTGCCATCGCCGCGCTGCCACCGATCCGTCAGCCCCGCCGGCAGCTCCCCCCCGGCCCCCCGGGGCAGCCGAAGCCGCGGCTCGTGGAGGGGAGCCCCCCGGGAGCAGGATGGCAGCGCTGCTCGCGGCGCCGCGGCTTTATCGATGGGCACCTGAGCGGCTCCGGCACGGGGAGCGCGCTCATCCATCACCCGGAGCCAGCGACGGCACCGCTGGGAGCACGGAGAGAAAGCGGGGGTGGGCAGGAGCCGGTGTGGGGCTGTTCCTGAAGGCTAGGACACAGGCAGAGGTCGCTACGAGGGGATTTACTGAGCTGCAGCCTCCTGCGCCCCTTCTCCGAGCTGGGACCCTGCTGCCTTTCCCACCGAGGTGCACAGGTCCCAGGGTAGAAGGCAAGAGTTTCATCATGGGAGGCAGGAGCACATCAAGGAGACGCCGGCACACGACGTTTAGGGTGCTCCAGAGCTCCCCTCTTCCTCCGGATCCTCCAGCTGACGGCACGCAGCAGGAATTTTGCCACCGAGTGGTTCTCCTGCAGGCAAATGGCAACGCCTGACCTCTCCCTCCACACCCCCGGCCCCCAGCAGCCCGGCATCAGATTGATGTGACGTGATTACGTGCAGAATAAACGAAGAAACCTGCCCAAGTTCATTCGAGGCACACCGACACCTCACGGGGACGCGTCCCGGGGAGACGCCGCAGCCCCGCCGCCTCCTCGCCTTTAATTGCCTCGTGCCGAGGCCGCCCAGCGCCTCTGCCCCAGCCATTAATAATTTCCAGGAGCCTTTCCTCCCGGAGAGCTGTCAGCTGCTAAATGAGAGCAGTGCAGGAACCTCGCCGCCCCCAGCACGCAGACTGATCAAACCCACGCTCCTTCCTCCCCGTCGCCTGGCTCGTCCCACCCTTGCACGCTCGGAGGGCCCTAAAAAAACGCGCACACCCGTTTCTCTCCCATCCTTGGACCTTGCAGAGACCCAAGCAAGGGTTTTTCTCCTGCCTGCCAAACGCTTTCTCCCTTCCGAAGGGCAGCTCGTCTCGGTTTCGTGTTCACCACCATCCTGCCCCCTCGGGGGGGTACTGGGGGGGCGTCCTGGGCAGCTCCACCTGCACAGAGCACGAGGCGAGAGCTTGGGGAATCTCCCCTCAGAGCCGCCAGATTAAAACACGAAATTCATTGCTCTCCTTCCTCCCCCGCCGTGCAGCCGGGGCTGCTGCACGCATCGCTTCGCTGCCCGCCGTTTGTTCCCAGCCGGCTCCCAGCCAGGTGCGGAGCGAAATAAAGCAGCCGGAATCGGCGAGCCGGCAGGCAGCATCGCCTGGGACCCCGCAGACTCCGAACTCCAAGCAGGGCAGCGCTCCTCGCCCCAGCTTCGGAGAGCTGGGGGTGTGCAGATGCGCCGACAGCAGGCTGAGTTCTGCCTGTCCATCGCCCTCCCCGTGCTTTTGGAAGCCCCTGAAATGAGTAGAAGGGCTGGTACTGATAGAGCAGGAGCTCGAACCGTGATGAAATCCAATAAAAATTCTCCATAAACTTCTTAGCAGAGACCTGCAGACCCCCGAGGCTCTGGAACTGGCTCCTTCCAGCAAGGGCTCTGACCACAGCCTCGTGTGCTGCTGCCGAGCCTTGCTAATGAACGTGGACGTGGCTGGGGATGGGTGCCCTGCCTAGGGAGACCCCAAATTCTTCTCCCCATCAGCCCGGGGACCCCCGAAGCGTGCCCTTGCTCCCATCGCTGGGGCAGGGAGGCTGCAGCTCTCCAGCCCCGTCTCTTCGTGCCCCCAGCTGGAAGCAGGGCTGTCTCAGGAGGGCTGGTCTGCTCCCGCAGCTTTCCAGCTGCCCCCAGCACACCAGCGTCACGGCTTCCCAGCCCCAGCATCTCTCCCTCTCACTTCTCAGGGCCAGCATCGCTGGCAGCCCCCGCTACACTGCTTTTTTTTTCCTCTCCCTGAAGATCCACCCCGGGCAGCCTTCTCTCCGGGCTGCTCGACGCGTCTCTCTTGGGAACACCTGGAAGCTGGATCAGGACGAACCAAAGTCCCTCCGTGACTTTCCCTTTGCCTCGTTTGAGTCTCGGAGGCTGTTCCGCCCTCATGCCTCGCAGGGAAAGCCTCGAGCAGGCAGGCTGCAGCAGCGGCAGGCCCCCCACGCATCCCTCCCTCCGGCCACCCCGCAGACGCAGGCGACGGCGGCGATCCCGAGCGCTGCCCCCGCTGCCTTCCAGCTGCCGGCGGGGAACATCCCGCACCCCACGCGGAGCAGGAACAAGAGCTCATTGTGTGCTTCTCCCCAGATGCGGGCTCTTTTCCCATCTCTCCTTTCCCTGCCCCTTTCCCGGCGAGGAGGCACGCCACTGCCCAGAGGGGCCGTCGCCCTGCGCCGCAGCTCAGCCCCGCTGCTCCGCTCTTTTCCCACCCAGCAGCTCGGGAGTCGTGGTGGGGACCCGGCACGGTGGCTCCGTGGGATGGAAGATGCCTCCGGGGCCCGTTCCCTCCCTGCAGAAAACTCCCCGCTGCGAACAAAGGCTGCGGGGAGGCGGCTGGGCCAGGAATGCTGGGCACTGCCGGCACTGCCGCGCTGCCACGCGAGGTGTCACGGCGGTGCACTGCCTTTCGAGAAGCCACTGAGGCGTCTCCAGGCTCTTCTGAGGCACCCATTTGTTTGGCAGGCAGGGCAATGTCAGGTCTCAGGGATGTGTCTCAGCAAACCGCCGTGATGTCCCTCAGTATCTTCCTCGTTCTTTGCTGGGGCACCTACAAAAATCCACCAGCTTCAACCTCAGCACGAGTTTCCTGACCATTTCTTCCTCCTGTACCACACAGAGCCGCGAGGTGGTCGCTGGTTCTGTGCTAGGGCTCGAGGTTTGTGCTCACACCCCGTAAACACGTGCCACGGACTAGGATTTGTCTGCAGATCCCGTCTCCAAACAAGACAGCCCTGCGCTCCTGCGAGCCTCCCTGCCACCCAAATGGCAGAAAACCTGCGCTATCCCCAACTCCCCAAATCGCACACAGAACGTCCGGGTTTTCCTCGAGCCACGTGGGGAACTTTTGAGGCAGGTTCCACAATTTACCGTGGCCCCCTCGTGGTCAGAGCCAGCGAGCGGCACCACTCCGTTTTCTCTGGAGGCTCCAGACTTTGTTGGCTCACCAAGAACACTTGCAAGGCCACTCACCAGAAAATAAATTCACCCAAAGTGCATGCAAAGAGAGGATGGCCGTTCTTCCATCAAAGGTTCTCGTTCTGGTAACCAGCCCCTGGGACAGCTGCTGTTTGCAGTGATGTACAGTGAAAATCAAGCGCCCTGGCAGGTGGAACAACGTTCTTGCTCCTCTTTTACACGTGGGGAAACAAAAGATGGATTTCTGCATCTCCACCCACCGGGCAAAGAAGGCAGCAAACGCTCCGGTGTTCTCCAAGGTTTTGGGGGAGGTGTGGAAAAAAAGGGCTAACGCAGAACCCAAGGGTTTAAAATGAGCTGGAGTGGCCAAGTGGGAGAGGGAGAGGAAGGGAAAAGCCTCCCAGCTGCCTTCTGTCACTCTGAAAAGCCACCGTCGTGCTGTGCTCCCTCTCCATGCCAGGCTAGCTTTTGAACTGAACGTGGCTAGCACGCATCTCCCCTAGGGCAGAGCTGTGCTGCCCCACAACACAGACACCTGGACAGGAGAGGCATGCCCAGCCCTGGAGCCGTACCTTTCACAGCGATCCCGGTGTTCTCCTCATCAGAGTCGGTGTCCAGCTCAAACAGCTCCTTGAATTCCTTCTTATCTTCCTCCTTCCTTTCCTCTTGCTTCTTACGTTTAATTTCGGGGAAGTTCAAGTCTTCAAGCTGGAGAAGAAGAAAACAAAAAACCAACAGTAAGAACAACCTGACTTTGTACTTTTACGCACAAAATGCTGAGCTTACACACAGGAACTTGGCTTCGCCCCGTCTGTGGAAGCCACGCTGCCAGGAGCAGTTGGGTCTGCCCGCTGCCAGGAGGCGGATCTGCGAGTCCATTACAAAGGTGAGCGCGGGGCACCGCTGCTCCCTTGATCTCTACCCAATAAACCACTCGTGCTAACGGGCCGTCCGCTGCTGGGACCCCGGCATGGCTCAGAATAAAAGGCATCCGTGACAAGCTGCCCGTCCTGGGGCTCTGCAAGGAGAGCCTGGAGGGATACAGCAAGGGATCCCTCCGAAGCAGCAGCTTTCCACCAGTGCCAAAAGCCACCGCAGCTCTCGCGAGCTGTCTCCTCGGCTCTCGGCTTCAGCCCGGTTAAATCGCAAGGTGCTGAGGGTGCTTAGGGTCCGTCTCCGCCGCGCCTTGCCCTGTTGCTAGCCCTTCTGGAGATCAACGGGCCAAGCCCGGCTGCTGCAGCCAGAGCCAATATCAATGCCATTAAGTACTTGCAATTGACACCACCTCGCTGCTCTTTACACCTCTCCGGAGGGGGATTAGGGGGAGGATTTACTTGCCAGGGCTCAGGCCAGCAGGGCGAAGATAATCAGAATGCAAATTAAATCCCAAGTGCTCTCTGAACATCAGCTGCCCGCTGCCTGTGCCTGGCTGCACACCTCCTGGGAAGCACTCATGCATTAGCACACATTAGCTTGCTTGGAAACATTCGCCCCGCGAGTAATAACTCATTTGCTCTCTCCCACCCCTCGACGCGCTCCTCTCCGACCACAGCCGCTTCTTCACCCCTCCCAGGAGCTTCCCCCGGCAGGAGAGGCAGCTCTCGGGAGGCCGAAGGAGGCAGGCATTTGTTCCTGCAGACAATCCCAGCAATTTCTCCCAGCCCGTTTCGTGGTTATGGTCCCCAGCTGGGCAATATCGATTCCGGGAGCCGAGCGCTTACAAGCAATAACCGGCAGCACCAGGATGGAGAGTCAGAGGCTGCCCGGAGAAGGGGAGCAAAGCAGGCTCCTAATTTTAAAATCATCTTCCCACCTGCTCTTTTCCGCTACCAGAGACTTCTCCTTCCACCGGCCCTCGGTGCTGGGAAGAGCACAACCCGTGGGTGCTGGGGGCTGCACCCCGTGGCACGCAGTCGCCACGCTGCCCTGATGCTGGCAGCCCCTTCGGGCTCGCTCTGCCAGGAGCCACGCTCGCTGCATCCTTGCCTGGCAGCTATCACTCCTCAGCAGCTCCTATTTTTAATAGCAGGAGCCTGGCACTGCCCAACCAGCAAGTAGTTGAGGTTCAAAGTGTCGCGGTCCCTGTAAACATCAAACCAACAGGAGGAGAAACTCAGTTCCTCCAACAAGCTGCTTGCAGCGACTGCCCAGGTCGCTGTTCCTCAGTCCTGTTCGCCACGAGCCCGGTCACTGCTGCTCCTCCAGCAGTAAATGAAAGGCAAAAACCTTTCAGGGTCTCGTTCTCCCTCTGCAATGCCTTCTGAGTGTTCCCCTGCAGCGCATCGCTCAGCGAAGTGGGGCTGGAGCAGAGTACAAGCCAGGAAAATACAACCAAGGGCCCCCCCATTTCCCAAGGCAGACTGGTTTGGGGGGACCATGTACTGGTTGAACTCCGTCTGAGCACATTAAGAGGGACCTGGTGCTGGATCACGCTGCCCTGCACCACCTCCGGCTGCCTGAAGCTCCACGGGAGTGCCTTCAGGTCCGACACCTCAAAACGAGGGCACCAGAAATCCCTACTGGCTGCACGGCGACCACAGAGCGAGGGAACGAGGAGCTGCACGGAGCCACCGCTCGCAGATACGGCCTGTGTTCATCACTCAGGGGCAGTAATTAGGTAATCTGGGGACCCGTCTTTTAATCCCCAGCTCGAGGGTCACCACAGACCGAGTCTCACGAAGCCGATTAGCCTGCATCCCATTAAAAACCTTGGGGAAAAGCAAAGGGAACGGGCAGACGGGGTCGGCGCTGTTATATAAGGCGAGCCGCAGCTCCGAGCAGCTGAGAGCCAGGCTGATTTTTTTTTTCCCCTGTTATTATTTTTCCCCCCAATGGCTGCTAATGGGACATGGATTTTCCCAGCCCTAATGGGCCTCATGGTGTTCACTCTCCTGCTGGGGCTCACAATGCTGCATCATTAAGCTAGCAGTCCCCACCGAGAGAGACAACAGCCCCATTCACCAGGCAGAGATGTCAGGCAGCCTCAGAGCTTTCTGAAAGCTCACTCCGAAACCTCTCTCCACCGTTAATCTGTTCAGCCCGCTTCCTCCAGCAGAGAACAAGTCCCTGGCCCTGCCCTCGCACTTCCCCTGGTTTCCGAAGTCATCCTCCTGAGCCTCGCTCTGCCAAAGCAATTCCCCCTCCAGGGGAGCCCCCTTTCAGCTGGCCCCTGCCACCCCACGCTGCTCCAGCTCACCTCCAGCCTTTAACACGAGGTGGGGGCTTGTCCACCCAGAGCTTATCTCCCGTCCCCTTGCGACAGCTGCTTTGGTACCAGGAAAGTCGTGGCTCGCACCAGCAGGGCCAGTTTGGGGCCAGATTAGCCCCTCTCCCAGCAATCACTTCTTGCTGTCTCTCAGCCCCACGCACGCGGTTTCATTTCACCTCCTCCTGCTGGGCTCGCACAGCGAGCAAGAGGTTCTTTTTGTTCCCTCTGCACGGCTGTCCCAAGGGAATTGCAGCCCCCCTGTCCTTATCTCGGGGCCGGTACACGGTGCTGAGCATTTCCAGGGTCTCCCAGGTCTCGTTCCACCCTCCGGGGCTTGGCTCAGAGCCAGTCACGCTCACGTCCCATCGATTATTTTAATTGTTCCCCACCATACGCTGGAGACACCAATTAGATCTATTTCCTGCTCCCTGGCCAAGCAGCCTAGCTCAGCCACTTTCATTGCATTAGCACCGAGACAGCTTTCCTTCAGGCTCCTAACGTAAGCACAGCTCCCACCACCCCCTCCCCGGAGCATCCCGGAGCGCGGTGCCCTGAGGAGCGGCCGGGGAGCCCTCCCTTGGGCAGGAGATGTGGGAAACGGCGGGCTGAGCACTTCTGCCCAGACAGCAGGTCCCACCTCACAGCCAGCCTGCCACGTGGGAGAAATAAAATGCAAACCAGGACTCATCTCTGCCATTCCCCTCGCGATGAAGAGAGTCATCTTCCCCGCCCTGATTTCTTGCGAGGCTGGGCTCCAGCGATCCAGCCTCGTCCTGCAGGGCTGGGCAAAGGGCACAGCTCTGTTTTCCTGTTAGGGGAACGCTCTGAAATGATGCAAACTGCCCAGAGCAACGTGAGAAGTGGGGACGAACACACGGCACGGGCATGGGGTGTGTGTGTACGGTGTGGAATTCCAGACTACATCACATGCTTGTTCCTAAACTAACACCCACACTCAGGCTGCTGCCCCGGTGGCTCAAGCACCAGGGGACCCGTGACCCCACCCCCCTCTGCGGCACACTGTTGCTGCAGACAATTGCTCTGTTGTTACTGCCTTCAGCTCCCCAGCCTCAAATTACAAAGGCTGCTGGACCAATCCATCATGAACAGCGTGAGCCTGAGCAGGGACAGAGAGAAACCCGCCCTGGCACTACTTCACCCGTCTCACCCAGGGCTCTGTCGGGCTCATAGGGTGCAGGCAGGGGACACAGACCCCTGGAGAACCCAGCGAGACAAATCCCCAGGGGGCTGAAGACCCTGCTGTCCAGCCACAGCCATGCTCCTCCCCAGAACGCCCAGTGCACCCAACCAGAAAGCTCAAGCCCCTTTCAGCTTGAGCTGGTTTTCAGCAGCCCCCCCCCCGCTGCCAGGAGCAGGGCTCTCCCTTCCTGCCACGGCACAGGTGACGTGCAGTACGGGAGGTGTTTCTTACTCTTTCTTTGCCGGTGATTTCCAGCTGAATCTCCTTCTCCCTCAGCTTCTTCCACTGAGCGTAGTACTTCGTCAGAGGCGTCCCCTCCTCTTTGACCTGCTTCTCCCACTGCTCCTGTGGAGAGAGAGGGGGTGCCAATTTAAGGGAGGTTTGCAGAGCAATTCGACAGGAGTACCTTGGCAGATGCAGGGAGTTAGGAGCAGAGTTAAACCACCTTTTTGCAGCTTCTGGCTAGGAAGCTGGCCGACACGACTACGAAAGCAAGCAGGGCGGAGTGTGAACGCAGGCACAGTCACACAAGCAACCACTGAGTGACAACTCCCGTGAGGTCGAGCAGTGCCTGGGCACTGCAGGGAGATTAAAGAAACCAAAGGATGAAATCAGACAGCTGGCCAAGGCAGCAGCTCGCTCAGTAGCCCAGGAGGCCCACGGCACAGGTTTCCAACCACGACGGAGATGCAGCTGACAAGACAGCGCGGCGCGGAGCCCCCCGAAGGGAGCACCCATACGGTGGTGGCGCATGAGATGCTTTAGCTCCTGGAGGACCACCAAGGTTTCCAAGCACGTTGGCCCGAAATGTGGGCTCCTAGATCCCTGCTCTACCCTCGTGGCAGAGGCCTGGTTCTCAGAAGTGCTGAGAGCTCACAGCAGCTCTTCTAAATCAGCTCCACGCCTTCTGGGATCCGCTGGTGCTGTCCTGGCCCCGGATGTTCACGTGTCTCTAGCCGTGGTGAGAAGACACCGGTACAGCAGTCAGGGCAGACAAGGCAGCCTGCTGTGAAGGTAAAGAAATTACTTCGGCTCAAAGCTGAGGCAGGAAGCACAGGGATACATCGGAGGATCTATCAGGACAAAATCTGCCCCCTGCTCTTGCAACAGAGACATCTGATCGCCTGCTAAGTTCTTTTTTTAATTCGGGAAAACATCATGCAAGCATTTACAAGACCTAAATACAAAGGGAGTCTCATTGCCTCTTCCCCCTGTTCTGTGGCCAAGTGTTTATTTTTGCAGCAAACATTCCCCCACGGGGGCTTGGCCTCATCCCAGCCTTGGGAGAGCAGGGAATGAAGAAACGCCGAGCCCGCTTCCGCTGCCCGAGCAGGGGAGTACGGAGGTGTAAACACTGGGAACAGTGGGAAGCAAACGAGATGATTACAAGGGTGGGGTTTTGGGGGCATGTTAGTGCTGAAAGGGGTGGGGGGGGCAGCACGTCAAATTAAAGCACGTTGTTTTTAACCTCCCAGGGTCCTTTAACTTCAAACCCGCAGAGAACCGTACCTGTCACCGGGATTGCCGCAGTGCCCAGAGGCGTCGCGCTACCCCGAGGGAAAAAAGTCCGTTTTATAGCACGGCCGTGACGCACACGTAGGAGCCGAACAGGCAAAGGAGCAAGGGAACGAGCAGCAGGAGGGGTTTAGATACACTTGTAGGTTAGCACGGGTCCAAAAAGAGTATCCCAAATCCAGGGCTGAGAACGAACCCAGAGCTCTGCGTTGGTATCTGGGGGTACACGGTGCTGCTGTTGGGGGGCCAGACCATCTCCGTGGCACAAAGCACAGCAGCAGCTCTAACACTCCTCCCCTGAGCCCAAATCGGCTCTGCTTCTGGGGAGCTGAGCCCCAAAACCCGGGGGTTACGGTGTGTCCACCGCAGCCAAGGCGTGGGGAGGAGCGTAAGGAGGAACAAGACAATGGAGAGAGCGGAGCAGTGCCGGGCAGAGCAATGCAAACAAGCAGTGCAGACGGTGAGACACACCAGCTCCTGATCTGGCCTGTCACCGGGAGGGAAGTGGAGATGATCTGTGGCCTCTGCAGCCGGCACCAGGCGCTGACCTTGGGCAATCAGCTGGCGAGCAGCCTCCGTCACCTGCCCTCGAATGGCACAGCCTGCCCGCGCGCCCCGCACCAGGCGCGTAGCGATACCGCAGCAAGCCAAGCGGCCCCTTGCTGGTAATCCCGGGTCCCGGACTCACAGCACCCACGGGACCGTTTGCAACACGGCTTCAGCTCTGCACCGGAGCCCGCGGCTGCTCCCCAGCCTCCTCCCGGCGGGCTGGCAGCAGGGCTGATGGACCTCTGGCTCCGGCAGCGCTGGCTGGAGGAGACGCCGGCCGGCAGACAGCGCGGCTCTCCTGGCGGTCTGGCCCACCGCCGCGGCACGAGGAGTAATTCCTGAGGAGCACAGAGTCACCCCCGTTATAGATCAGGCTCCCATCAGGCTGCCAGCTGCAGGCAGGCAATTTGTTGATGCTGCTCGGTGCGGACAGCTTCTGAGCAAGGCTCTTCGCAGGGAAGGCAAACGGCTGTTTGTTCTGATGCGGCTCTTTTGGTTTTACAGCGTGCTGGATCCAGAGATTAAAAAATAAAAATAAAACAATCCCATCTTTCTAATCAGCACACCTCAATGGGAATTTTGAGGGTGGATGCCGTCGTACCCACCTCAACCGTTCATAATTCTCATTTTATTATTGCCTCTGCATCGCTGTGCTGCCAGGGGACACCCAGCACGGATCAGCCCCTGGTGCTGTACAAACCTAACAAAGATCACTGAGATGGGGATGGATGCAAATCTGGAAATCCCACGGAAACGAGGCAATGCCTTCCATCATCTCATTCCCTCCCTGGTCTGGGCTGATCTCAAATGCAGGACCCCCAGAGCCCTGCGTGGAGCCCCCGAGCTGTGCCACGGAGCGTGCTGCAGGTCCTGGCGAGCTCTTCTCCTCCCCCGCATTGTCCCCGGCCAGGCCAGGGCCCGGGCAGGTGCTGAAGAACCTCAAGTCAGAGGTGCCCATCGCACACCTGGACTCCAGAAACAAATAAAGAAAAGGAAATTCAAGTTCTCAGCCTGAAAACGTGGTGGAAGCATCAGGCCGAACACGGCTGGTGTGCCCAGCCCTCTGCTCTGCAGTGCCTGGGATGCCAGAGGGATCCCTGCACAGCCCCTCCACCTTAAGTCAAACGATGTAGAAAAAATAGAATGTAGACCCTTGGGTAAAACAGAGAGTTTGCTGAAGTCCTCCCACTACGCAGGAGTGCAGAACCGACGGCACTCGTAACCTTTGTTCCCCTCCCTGAAACCTACTGCTCTGCAGTTCCCCGCGAGGAGAGCTGCATTTCAGCACGCCGCGCGGAAGAATTGGCTCCGAACCCGGGCTTCGCTCCTTGGAGTGGGGCAGGCACAAATGCACGGATGTGAACACCAGAGAGCATTTGCTTTCAATTGCTCTCGCTGGCAAGGGGGACACACAAATACTTTTGGCCTCTCTTCTTTCCCTCCCTTCCCTTTTCTGGCAGTGTTTGCTTTTGCAGCAGTGCCAATGCCCCGCGTATGTTGGAGACAGCCTGGCAAACTCAACCCAGACTTCGAGGGACACTCCAAGCCGTTCTGGGAAGCCCGGTCTCAGTGGGAGCTTTGGCCCTTTTTGGAAATCTACACCATCTGTTTGCACAGGAGCAGGGGGAAAGCGCAGGGTCACCAGCCTCCAAACCTGTCCCCAGGCACAAAAGATAAGCCAGGATCTTCCAGCACCGAGCTGGCTGCTTCCCTCGCTCCCAGGAGCACGGAGAGCCCATTAACCCTTGGAAGAGAAGGGCTCCCTTCTCTCACAGGGCAACGAAGTGCAAAAATACAGATGGCACTGGCAATCTAGGCATCTTCCCCGAGCAGCACATCACACTGTTGCTGTATCCCCTTTAAAGGGCAGGAGGAGAACCTGGCTGCGAACAGGCCGGGCAAAATAGAGCTCGTTTCCCCAAACCAGCCCCAACCTTACCTGCAGCAGGCTGCCCCTTGCTGCCCCTTGGGAGCCAGCCCCGCCTGCCCCACGCCATGCAGCCACCCGGGCGCGATGCTCCTGCAGGTGCACCAGCATCAGCTAGGAGCTGTGCAGGGAGCAAGATGTTAAAATAATCACTTAGTTCTTAAAAAAAAGGGGCTGCTGCCAGAGTTGCTGGGAAAAGCAGACAGTGGCAGAGTTGTTGGAAACCCGTTTTTTTCTTTTCAGCCAACGATCTTCCCCAGCCCATCATTCCACGGAGCCCTAGGGGCTGAAATCTCTACCTCTGCGGAGTGGGTGGGTGGTCACAGCGCTGTCTGTCCGCAAAAGCTACAGAACAACAAAACCCTAACCACTGCACTCCAGACGGGAAGCGTAATTCCTCTGGCGAAGCAGTCCGAGCCTGAATGGCGTTTACAGAACCCAGGACTACTCAAGTCTCTTCAAAACCAGCTCCACCAACCCCTTAATCCCAGAACGGCAGCGCTGTGTCCGGGCATTGATGTGCCAGGATTTCAAAGGGTAATTTCCCTGCAGTTCCTGCCCCTCGGTATCTGCAGGTGAATTAAGTCTGCGTTGCAACCCCTGCTCCACGCTAACAGGTGGAGCTTCGGTGATGCAGAACTCCAGACCCCCCAACGATACCGTGTGGCCACAGAGCCATCGCTTTGATCCCATCGATTACCTCCCAGACACGGATTATTTTCTCCTCTCTCCTGCTAGGAAGGTTACCCTCCTACCCCAGGCCTGCACAGCACAACGAGAATTAAGACCCCAGCCAGTTGCTCATGGAGCGTTTTAACAGGTCCCTGCTTCGAGCAGAAACCAGCGGCTTCCAGTGCCTCCATCTGAATCCAGCTGGCTGCGGCAGCTTCCTTCCGGAGAGGCCCTGGAGACCAGCACCTCTTGGCACGCCTTGACAGGCAGCTCGTCTCCGCCTGCTCCTTCCACGGTGCCTTACCTCCGGGCCCTTCCCAGCCAGGGGAACACCCCAAGCCATGACAGGTTTTTTCCAGGACGGCAGCATCTCCCAGTCTGTTAGTCGGATGGCCAACTATTTACTAACTCACCCTCTAAATACACTGTTTTCTACCCGTGCTGCGCTTCAGTTCCTAATATAAGAGGAAAGGATCTTTACCTCGCTGCTCTCCACCTCATCACTGAGGCAGAACTGCCCTGAGATTCAGCTCAACACCTCTCTGGGCCCTACGAGCCACCCAGGACCACTGCACCTCTTCTAGGCATGGAACGTGCCCCGCACTTGCTCCGCAGGATGGATGTTTACTTGGACTGCAGACACAAGAACACGCCAGCATCTCTCTTGAGGAGCAGCTACAGTGCCCAGGATGCCTGGTCACAGTTCTTAGGGCTCCTAACTGCAGTCACTCCACAGTTCTGCCTCCACACGAGACCAGGAAAACGGGGAAAGGTTTGGCTCAGGATATTGAACTGTCACCCATCAGTCAGCTGGTGGCTTGATTCTACCCTGCTGAGAGGTGTCTCCACAGACCAGGAGGGAGCAACGTGTTTCCAGAGGAGGCTGAATCCCCCCCTGCACCTTAGGCATGAACTGGCACCGCTGCATCAGCAGCGGGACGATGAAAAGCGAGCAATTTCCCAGCAGAGGATATGCCCCAGCAAAGCGAGGCTCTTCCATACATGCGTGTGTTATAAATAAGAGAAGGGTGTAATTTATGGCCTGGGTTTTCCATGAGGCTCTTGGCTGCAGAGTCCTGCCAGCTACAGCATCAGAGCCCTGCCGAGTTCGGTTGTTTGTGAGCGTCTGCCGCACCCCACAGCCCCGTTTCCATGATCTCCTCCTCCCTCCTCCCCCTGCCACCCGCTCGGCCCCCGGCAGCCGGAGCCTGACTGTCTTTCCAGGAAGCCCAAATCGAAGCAGCAGACTCACCACAGACTCCCTGCTGGCCACACCGAAGGCAGCTTTCTGACGCCTGCTGGCGATGTAGGCAGAATTTTCCTGCAGTTTCTCCAGGAGCTGCCGGATAGGCTTGCAGTAGTTGGCGATCTTGCATTCCTTCAGGAAAGATTTTAGCTGGGAGGGAAAGAAGAACGAAAGCCACGTAAGAGTTTCCATAAAAACATCTCCCCCCCTCGGTGAGGGACGGCACGGGGTGGCTGCTCCCTTCGATTCGTACCCCGGACCAACGTCCTGCCACCCTGGGCTGGGAGGATGCAGAGAGATACAGATCCGTGCACGCAATCCGGCTGTGGGGCTCGCTCAGGAGCAGCTCTCTGCACCCTTCACCTCGAGCTCTTTCTGAAAGGACGTACCGCTGGGGTTCGAGCAGCACAGCGACGGGGATTGGGGTGGGAATCCCAGATAGGTGAGGCTGCGGATCGAGACTGGAGGCTGGGATTGGAGGCAGAGATTGAGGAAGGACTGCACATGGGGGTGAAAGTGTCTGCGGACCGGGACTGGAGGTCTTTGCAAGGCTCAGTAGGAAAACTCGGGGCTGTCAGAGCTGCAGGGCCGTGGGTCAGGCCAGATGGCCATGTGCAGAGTCATACGGGGTGAAGTTTGCTTACCGTCTGACTCCCAGCCCAGCTCCAACTGGAACCTCCTATTTTTCAAGGGCACAAACCCACGCAGGCACCACACAAAAATGCACGGAGCAACCCTCGCTGCGGACAACCCCCACAAGCATGTGTCTAGATAATTCTTTCTTTTAAGACCCAAGGGCTTAGGTGGAACGGTTGGGACGAGAGCCAGTCTGCCAGGAAACCACAAACCCTACAGCTGCCCAAAAGGACGAGGTCCATCCTACCGGCAGGGAACTGGCCCCTGCCCTCCCTCTGCGCAGGAAACACACTTCAGTACCCCCAGACAATGAGACCTCACTGCAAACACCATGTTTTTGTGGGATTTTCTTTCTTTTCTATCTCAGCGGCGGCGTCCTCAAGCAAACCAACCCCTTTTCTCCCCAGCAAAGATTCCCCCTACCAGCCCAAACCACCCCGCACGGTTCTGACCCAGCGGTGAGGCAGCAGAGGATGGGAGCGTCCGGACTGACCCAGGGCTTCACTTCCCATTTCAGCACGCTGCCTGCTACGTTTTCACCAGCTCTCCAAATTCAGCCGGGCAAACTTCTTGCTAGGGCCGTGCACACACCAGCCAGACACTTTGATTTAGGGAAAGAGACCCAACGGGGCAAAAGAAAATGGTTAACCACGGGGGAGCCTTCATCTCAGCTGGGACCTGCAGATGCCATCACGATGGAGATAACGGGCTTCGAGTCAGCAAATACAGTAGAGCCTCCTCTCCTCACAGCTTCAAAAGTTCTGCCTCAAAAGAGAGATGGGTAAAGGAGGATGTCTCCTTCCTGTCAAGCCTGCAGGTTGGCTTGATCTTACACGCCGAGCGGGGAGGAATTAAATGTTCATCGAGAGATGACGGTCACACCCAGCCCCTCTCCGTCAGGACACCGCTCCCCCGGTGGGTGTGTTGCTGCAGGACCTGCTGCCTGCTCCACGCAGGGACGATGTCCCCCATTAGCTAGCAGCAGGGGCTGCTCTCGTCCCTTTATCCACCTGTCAGCCCTCCACCAACTCAGAGCAATGGGAGTTAAAAGGAGCACCTTGCCCCCTTTCCGCAGAGCAAGCAGCCCATCCAACACGTACAAAGAAACCATCACCGGGCGCTGCTGCTGCTGGCCAGCCCCGTCCTATTCTCACCCTTCCTTTCTAAAATATTTATTTTTTATGGGCGCTGCATATTTATCTCCGCTGAGAGATGCATTTGTCATTCCATTTATCTCCCTTGATCCCCCCGGCTGCAGCCCCAGATCCATTTCATCCGCTGCCACACACATTATCATTTGTCTTCCGCTGCAGAAGTGTCACCTGAAATCCTGCCGAATCTCGGGCTCTATCTGGGCAGTTCGGCGGCGTGTGCTCGCTCTCACGGCCGTGTGCTTCATTTCTCCTTCGCCCCTCCCCTCCCCGACCCAGGCAATCCCTCACAGCCCCGCTGCTATCTGCCACGGATATTAACGGAAGGTAATGAGATCTCAGCCCTGCGTTAGGAGGCAGGGAACAACCGAGACAGTGAAAGATAGAGGGGAGAGAGAGAGAGAGAGAAAGGACCTCTCTGCGTGCCTTTTTCCCCTCTGCCAAGCACAACAACCGCAGCTTTCCAGAATAAAAGCGATCAGAACATATGTTTGTGTGTGTGTGTACGTCGTTAACATCTCGCGTCGGTTCCTCGCTAAGCAGCTCTGTGATTAGTGGGATCGATCCTGTCCGACTGCCAGCCTCAAACACCAAGGGTTTGTACCAGCAGAGACCACAGCAAAAACCCAGCTCCTCTTCCAGTAAACGACACAGGCAACTATAAATGATCTGTTGCAGCTGGGCTCGTGTGATCCGGGGAACCCAAAGCAACCCCGATGCCCCGCTCTCAGACAGCAGAGGCAATATCCAGCCGGGAGCAGAGCGAGCAGGAGGGAGGGCTGCTGGCAGGGACACCGGCACCTCCGGCACCTCCGGCACCTCCGTCCTTCTGCAAGCCCTGCCCAGCCCGTGCCACCTCCTGCCCCCTCCCAGCAGCACCACCCCCTATCCAAACCCCTCCAGTTTTCCCCTTTAACCCCCCCACCTCTGCTCTGTGCTGCCTGGAAGGACCCTACAGAAGGGGGATTCTCTTCCAGGCACCCAGACGCACGCCCTGAGCTCCTCACCAGCCTGCGGAAGCAGTAAGAGCCCAGGGGTCGTCCCAGCGGCCGGGCAGCAGGGAAGCCTTTGAACCGCCTCCCTCCCCTGCTGGCTCTGCTTTCCTTTGATCTGCCCGGCTGCTTCCTGCCTTCCAGGCAAGGAGGCTCCAAAGTTCGGTCTGAAGGCAGTTCAGCCCAGCTTCTCCCAAAGCCGCCGACCAGAAGACGAGCGCGGCGCGGCCCTCGCCAGCTGGAACCCAGCCCCTGCGACAGGGCGCTGAGTGAAGCGTGAGCTCATCGGGAGGGGAAGGATCGGGACAGATGGATTTTTCTAGTTAAGTGGAAAGGTGCCAGGGGAAAAGCCTTCCCCCCCCCCCACATGCTTTCCCGAAGGCTCCGAGATTTTTGGGAAGCCAACCTCAGCACCCCGGGCCCAGCAGACGCCACGAGGCTGTGGTCAGTGGCAGCCGAACAGGAATCCGATAGCACGAATTCTCTGCAGAAAGCCAGGCTGGTCCCGGGCTGTGTTTGGAAGCCACGGGGCGCTCGGTGCCAGAGGGCCGTCAGCCGCTCCTCGTTCCAGCTACATCGGCTCCAACAGCTTCGCTGCTCCCAGCAGCTGCTGGCTGAGACCAAAGGGCTTTGTTCGCCGCCGATAAGTGAGAAGCAAAACGAGAGGAGGCACGGGAGCTGCTCTGCAAGCATGTCAGCTCGCATTAACCAGGGCAGCCGACTGGCAGCTAGGCGATGCCTCTGCCAGGCTGCAGGGGCGCAGCCAAGAGGCACGTGCCTGGCAGCTGCCAGCCCGCCACGTACAGCACGAGCAACACTTGCCTCCCGAGCAGCCTGCGGGACCCGGTGAGACGTTGCTCCCACATCGAGCAGGCACGGCAGCAACAACGTGGGCAGGCACACCGGCTCGTGGCATCGGAGCAGAAGTGTGTCCCCCCACGGAGGATAAAAGAGCAACCCTGTGCCAAACTCGCATGACGCCTGCTGCTTGTGAGATAAAAATAGAGGAAGGGGACGATGCGAAGGAACGAGCTCCAACTTGTTTGCACTGAGCAATCCTCCTGCGCAGAGCAGAGAGGTCGCTGCTCATTCAAAACAAGCCACCCAGCTCCAGCTCCCAGCATCAGGGGAGGATTACGTGCCGTACACCCAGACACAGCCCTATTAGGCTGCCTTATTGCAGAGAAAATCATGTAAACATGAAGTGGTGAGGAAGAACTGCCTGCCACGGAATGCCAGGACAGAGGGAAAGGAGAGCTCTTTGCAGCAAGGCTCTGAGGTGCGTTGAGGAAGATAGACAGAGACAGGAATTGTAGTGTTTTATGTGGAGGGACCTGGGGAGAAAGTGCCCCAGCTTGGGGGGACACGGGCTGGGAGGGAGGATTGCCATCTTGTGGAAAGCACGTGAGAAAGGCCGTAAGGCAAGGAGAAACACGAGCTCTGAGAGCACAGGTACTGTGGTGAGGTAGCACAGCAAATCTGGACTACTCTACATCACCAAAAACTGCATTCACTAGTCAAAAATACATCTCTGCAGCCCTTTGTCCCTCTTTGTCTCCCAAAAGGGTGGCTCACACTAAAGCCACTTTCACCTACCTTCAGCCTCCTGTCAGATGTGATGCCTCTGTTCCTCCCTAAGAATCCTTCAAAATGCAGACACAAACTGTGACTAGGAAAAGGTGAACAGCTCTCTCTTCACACTAGCAGGACCATCTGAAGTTCCCTGCTAGGTTAAAGGACCTTATCCCACTCCGGGGACATTCCGAGAGGTGCCCTGTACCTTACCTGGATGACAGTGGGGAGAACCAACTCCGGGAACCCAATGCTGTGGGCTTGGCAGTGGAGATACTCAAGAATCAGGTCATAGAGCTGTTCAATGAGTCCATCCTGGGCAGAGGAAGCAGAAATAAGAGATATCAGACAGGAACTAAGCTCCTCAGCTCCCACATCGGGAAATGAGCCTCTAACCTACAGGACAGGATCACAGAACACACTGCGAGGGCAAGTCCTGTTTATAGAGGAGCTGTTTGCACAGACGCGCGCTGTTGGCAGCTGGGTTCCACTTACTCGGAAGGCTTTCTCCTGCAGGTTGGCGTTGGAAAGCTTCAGGATCACCGCAAAGTTTATAGGCTTAGCACTCATGCGTCCTGGCCTCTTGTTGAAATCCACTTGCCGGAAAATCTGCAAGAGAAGAAATTGAGCATAAAGATGATCCCACCACGAAACAAACAGACACCAAATGACTCAACCAAGACCATGCGGTTGATGACAGAGCCGAGAAGACAATCCAAGAGCCCTGACTCCTGCCTGCTTGCTCTGATCACTGCCCAACAGCTTTTTTAAATGCCCTAGCAAAGGACAGCTTGGGAGCAAACACCAAGCATACTCGAGGCTTTAGGGACCTGAGCATGAAAGATACCACAGAACGTGATGTAAAAGGAAACCAACGCAAGCAACAGCAAAGGAACTAGAGGTTTGCTCCCTGGACCCGTGCTTCTGCCAGTCAGCAGGGTGGGACTGCAAAGCCTGAGCGTACTTTGGAGCTGTCCCTGAAGACGAGATGCTTTTCAACAGCAAGACTAAATGCTGCGTACACCAAACTATTACCCTTTAATTATCATTGAAGTAACTGCCTGAAGTGTCCTAGGAAGCAGATGGACCAGTAAGTCCTTTTCACAAACACCCCTTGCCAGGCAAGGTTTCTGGTCTAATGCCTTTCCCACCAGTGTCCCTTGTACCAATTATAACTGAACAGCCTTCAAATAAGCGCATATTATTCTCCACGGACACATTTCTCTTTATAGCAAGGGGCACGGGGAAAAAACTGGCCCCCTTCCAGAGTCTGAGCAGAGGCTGTACACGTAGCTCCTCAAAAAGAACCACAACAGGCACACACGGCGCCCGGGTAAAGCTGGATGCCAAACACAACGGGGTACGTCAAATGGCAGACCTGCACCTTTGCTTTTTCGTTTTTTTCCAGAAATGGAAAACGATAATGCTTAATGCTAACGGTTAGGGAAAAGAACATTTCTTTCCTGTGAAAGCCACCTTCAGCTGAAATCAGCTGCAGCCAGGACCTGCCACGGTCCCTGCCCTGGGCAGGCATCAGGCAAGAGGGTAGGCTACCCAAAAAGGCCCGTGCACCGTGCTGCTTGTCCTCTGAAGCTGGGACACACGAAGGAGGACGAGGCTTCTGGAGCGATCAGCAGTACAAACAGGCCCTTTCGCAGCCTGGCAGAGGCAGACCTCAGGAGAAAGCTGAAAAGAGCTGCACAGACCCCTCCAACCAGGGCACGTTCCCAGGGACTCCCATCGGGGGATAACAAGAGGCAGTCGAGGGAGGCGTTCAGTAGTAAGGGAGTTTCATTCCTAAAAGCCAGCCAAAAATGACCAACTGGTACCCGTTTGCACGCCCGATGACAACCTTTGAGGGGTCTGACAGGGAGCACATCCTGCCCGCCCACGCCTCTGAGCATCTACAAGCAATCTGAGGTCCCTGCCTGCAAGGCGCTCAGACCCCAGAATCCCACCACTTCTAAATATTACTTTCAGGCAGGAAATAATTTCTATTCCCTCTACGCAGCGATACATTCATCATCAGACCCCAAGCAGCCCAGCGACGCAGCACAATGATTGCTAGAGGGTGAGGTGGGGGAAAGGGAGGGCGCTCGGGTCACTTTGGTGCCCCTGGGCCAGAAAAGCACGGAGACGACTATTGATTTTTTTTTTTACATTTTATTTGTCAATCCAGGTTATTTGGAAGGGAGGGACAAGCTTGGTGGCTTGTGAAAACAAAGAGCCCTAGCCTAGGGAATCGATGCTATAAACCTCGTTATGCACGGTTATTTCTTTGGCCAAAACAGTAGTATTGATCCCTGAGGTCAGACACATTAAAGAAAAAGGCATCAGGCCCTGTGGGATCCTAACATGCCACTAGGCAAGTGGGAAAATACAAGCAGAGGTTTTGAAACCCTCAAGATGTGCTGGGGAATCCGTCAGGACACGTGGAAAGGGAAAAATGTGGTTCCCATCCCTAGATTGTGCAGGACAGCTCAGACAGCAGCCAGACTGAAAGAGGGGGGTGAAGATGTCTGGGAATGCTGTGGCAGGGCAGAAAGTTGATAATGAAGGACTAGAGGGCCAGAAAACATCCAAAGCCAACAACTTGGCTCAAGTGATAACCGCCAGGAGACAGAAAAAAGACAGGAGGCAGGAAAGGATTTTCAGCAAACTCCAGCTCACCATTCCTACAGTGGAAGGGTGCTCAGCCATACAGCTTGCACCAGCAGAAAACCAAATCCACACTGCTGCCACTCTTACTTTATTACCCCCACCCCATCCCCACTTTTCTCTCAGGCTCCAGCAAAGCCTCCCGGCAGCAGCTTTGATCAGCCCGAGGCTGCCTGCCCCAGGCCAGCCCCCAGCAAGGAGGCAGAGCTGTGCAGGTCCTGCCCGCGGCTTCCCCGCGGCTGCTCCAGCACCCCGCACCTCACCCAGGGCACCCAGCTGGGCTGCTCAGAGCTCAGCTACTGGCAAGGTGAGAAAAGTCACCCAACTTTTATATTTATATAGTTGGCTGGTTTGCATCTGGCACATACTGGCTCTCACCCTGTCACTAGGCACCCCTGAGAGTTTAATTTGTAATTCTCAGGCGCAGAAGGCTGAGGTTGGAAGGGTCCTCAGGACATCACCTGGTCCAAGCCCGACTCATCCAGGGCCACCAAGAGCCTTCTTCACTGCAGGGGTGTATTGCTCACTTGGGTCAATTTGTTGTCTGTGTCTTTCTCTGCAAAGCTGCTTTCCAGGCCATCACCATCCCCCAGGATATTCTTACCATAGGGTTATTCCTCCCCACATGCAGGACATCGCATCTGCCTTGGTTGAACTACGTGAGGTTTCTTCTACCTGCCGAGGTCCCTCTGAAGAGCAGGACTCCGCTGTTAATTCCTCCTAACTTTGCATCTTCTGCACCCTTCTTGATGTCCTTGTCCCTCCCTTCAAACCATCGATAACATCTCTCACCCCTGAGGAGCACTAGCCCAGCACTGCACCCCACAGCCTGCTTCTCTAGCCCCCGGTTCATCAGCTCGCCTGTGAGGAAGGTGTGGGAGATGATATCCAAAGCCTTGATAAAGGGAAGATAAACACACTTGGCTCTCCCCTCATCCACTGAGCCAATTGTCTCTTTGTAGGAGACAATTAGATTGGTCAAGCATCATTTCACTCAAATCCTGGCACGTGCAGGGTTGTGCACCTTCAAAGCTGCAGCGTAGTATTGGAGGGAGGAGAACGACCAGGATGAGGGATGCATCTTCAGTTGGTGCAGAGGTTCAGCTTCCTGAAGTCAGTTTTTCCTCCACGTAGTAATGCAAAGAACCCACAGCTTGTAGAAAACTAACTCCAGACCTGGGCCTAAATGTCTGACAAGGTCCAGCATTACCGGTCCCCAGCCTTTGCAGCAGGTGATTTCCTCAAACAATCCACCACCCACGTATGTTGTCGGGCTTCAGGCCCCCTGGGGACCTTCTCCAAAGCAAGCTGCACATCCAAAACAAAACTCAAGCCATTTAAGCGTCAAAGTGAAAACCTCACGCCTCCCTAAGCACGTCAGGGTTAACCTCTTTCCCCATTCCTCCACAGGGAAGCTGATTTTAAATTGGCATGCCAAGCCTGCCTGTGGGGAGATTTCCACCTTGTTTATCCACACCTGCCTTCCAGCAGATGAGCCACCAATTCTCCTGCTGCAGAAACTAGTGCCTGTCACAAAATAATTGAAGTGCCGGAAAAAAAAAATGGAAAGCCTGGGATCTCACAGGCCCTCCAAGGGTGGGAACAGTACAAAAATAAAAGCCTGCCTGTTTTACGCTTTCTCTCAAGCTGTCTCCTCTCATCTAAGAGGCAATTTTAGCAAGCTTCTTTCACTCCACCCTGAAAAGCAGGAGTCAAAAGAGGAGACAGCCCTGGCTGCCCGTTCTGGGGAGCATCAGCCCCTGTCAGGCTGCATCAAGCAGCCAGCTCTCATTTCGACTGGCAGGGGCTTGGGGAATTCCCGTGCCTGTGGGAATTGCACAAACATTCAATCTGCTGTCTCCTGAAAGCACAGCAGCGACAGGGCTGAGACAAGAGGTAGCCAGGGCTGGTCTTCGTGATTGTGAGGGGGAAGGGAAACAATCGTGGCCCCTTCTTACAGAAGGTTTTCAAAATCTCCACTGAGGCTGTACAGAGCCCTTAAAAAACGTGGCTGAGCTTTGTGCACATCTGGTGTCACTAATTCCAGAGCCTTACTACATTTGGATTCAGCTGCATCGGTGACTGACGGGGCAGCCCGTCGTCCTTCGTGGCAAATGGAGCATGGGAAGGTTTCGATCTGCTCCCTGACCCCAGCCGTGCCCCTTAAACCTAGCGCTTAGTACCAGCACGCTGCTCAGACCCTTCTGTCCCACCGCAGTTTGGATACTGGGTTTAAAACGCATTGTTTGTGACGCAGGACTGCTGTCTACTGGCAGAGCCACTGCCAGATTTGGGAGCTGGTAGGAACAGGCTCAGTGTTAAAGCAGCAGGTGATCAGAACATCTCCTCCTCCTCCTCCCAGCAGCACCAGACCCCTCAGGACTTTGGGCAGGTTCCCGGTCCTCTACGTGCTGGGCCTTCCTGCCATCTCACCTGCTGCACATATCCTGCCTGAGGACAGCTCGTGGTGCTGCACCGAGCTGTAAGAGCATTCAGAGACTTCTAAGAGAGCAGGAG
Source organism: Oxyura jamaicensis (assembly GCF_011077185.1). Classification (NCBI taxonomy): domain Eukaryota; kingdom Metazoa; phylum Chordata; class Aves; order Anseriformes; family Anatidae; genus Oxyura; species Oxyura jamaicensis. The sequence goes on along the minus strand of NC_048913.1, from coordinate 3,727,769 downwards.
GGAGCTGGGAAGAGATGGACGGGCAGAGGGAACAGCTCCTGGGAACTCCAGAGGGATCCCTTGCAGGAAGTGGGAAAGACGAAGGGAAACGCTGGCAGCTGCTTGGAGATTTGAGTTTATCCCTGCTACTGTGGGTTAAAATTGGAAATTAAAGGAATGTGAAAGTATGTGAGCAAAATGCATGTGGGCATTTACCCTGCCCCCGTCTCTCCTTTGTCACCAACACCTGGACAAGGCAGGCCGAGCAGCGCCTCGCACGCAGCAGGCTCGGATGTGGTCAGGGACGCGCGGAAGCCGGGAGGAAGCTCAGCGTGCGGTGTGGTAACGCCTGGCTGGGGCCCGACACACGGATTGCAGCCGAGGTGTCGGGGCCAGAACGCGACGAGGGGCAGGCAGCCCCGTGGGGAAGGAGGTTCTCAGAGTATTAAAAATAAAATGCAGAGGAACCGTCCTCCTCCCGGCCTCTGCTACTGCGGAACGGAGATGCCTCTATCGCTAAATCTGGCTGGCAGAATTTCAAGTGTGTGTGAACAAGAGGAAGGAAGCAGGCAAATGGCAAAGCCACACAGGCCAGGGCCAGGGCGCGGCGGAGGGGGGCAGGAGAGCAGGAGATTTATAAACATCGCTGGCTTCCACAGGCTCAGAGGATGTGGTTTGCAGAGGACGTTTACAACAACACAAAACCACAAAAGCCTTTGCTTCAACAGAACTTGATTAGGAACGAGCCCAGCTGACTCAGGTCATTTGTTATGGAAGCCTCCCTCATTCTTCTCTAACATCCAGTCTCACGCTGACCTTTGGGGGCTGTGCATTCCTCACCTTGCCCCGTTCTCCCAGAAAAGTGCTTCTTCAAAGAAACAGGGCTGTAGCACTTCTGTGCTACCCTCTCACAGCAGCAAGGCTAGGAAGACCTACGTGGGGAGACATCAGGATTCTGATATATGGAAAGCTGGGCAGTCTCTGAGCATTATCCTAAGGAAAACACAAGGCACCAGTATTTCACCAGGCTGCCTTCACGGGGATCTTTTTGACCAAATTCTTAATTCCTGAAGCACCTTTTCCCTTCTATCTCCCTTTGTCTGTGGGTATGAGAAGCTCTTCCATTTGCTAAGACACAGACACATCAACGGGATCGGGTAACAGCTTGGGGACTTACTGCAGCCAGTTGAGTCAAAGCTCTTCCTCGGAAATCCTTTGCCTATTCCAATTGCATTAGCCAAACCTCCTGGGAATGTCTTTTTGCACCCAGCTGATAGCAGATACAGAACAAACTTAATCCTATTTGCTAACTGCACAATACTCCGATGGTGTTTGCCAAGGAGTTCAGGGTGTAAGCAGATCCCAGTGGGAGCTGTGGGTGGGTTACGATAAATACGAACACGTTCATTAGGAAGCAGGCATCAGACGTCCCTAAATCAGGACCCAACTAACCTCCAGGATAAATGGCAGCACTGGGATGAAGGTCCTGGTGTTCTCGGACAGCAGCGTAAGGGCACGGATGCAGTGCATGCGCAGCGGGTAGAAGCGAGCCGTGGGTACCAGCCTAGAGAGGAAAAACAAATTATATTAGGCCAGGTTAATACAGGAGCTGCACTCACAGCCCCCAGCAACATTTTAGAGCCTTTCCTACACTACAAAAGGAAGAGAGCTTTAGTATTCCACAGCAAACTGAGCTGCTGAAGCTATCCCATAGTGGGGAAAAAAAAAATCACACGTGCTAAAGCACATGTGAACAACAACCAGGTTCCTGCAACCACAGCACCAGGCTCTTCTGGGACAGGGGAGGGAGAAAGTGCTACAAGGCAGGAGGAGCTTTGCAGATGAAGCTCATCACTGATGCTCTTTCGGCATGTTCAATACTTTCAGCTCTCGTGCCGCCAGCACAGGTAGGTGTAGGAGAAGTGGCAGGAACCAGCATGAAATGCTCAGCCGAAGCAGGAAATTTGACAGAAGCGGGCTACCCCAGCATACAAGAGGGGCTGCAAGGAGGTGTTAACCAATTCCAGGCTCCACACCCTCCATGAGCCCACAGAGCTCATGCCGTCACCTCAATAGTGAGGCTTGTCACATGGAATGTCACCAAGGCAGAAGGAGCTGGACTAGCAGTGACCGGCGCGTCAGAAAGGACAGGGCAGGAATGAGAGGGGCCTCAACAGATCTGCTCAGCCCTCTCTAACACAGGGAGGAATCGCTCAGGTGCTCCTCTTTCAGAGGGGAAACACAACTGAACTGCTTGTGATGAGCAGGGAGGGAAAGAGGCCACCTTTGACCACGCTTTAAGCTATTATGCCCTTGGATGTTTAAGGGAAATAAGTACAGTCGGCTGCCTTCGAAGGTGGGCCACAGGGGGGTCAGCTCCCCCACTGCCACCTAAGCCAGCAGCAGAGAACACAGAGCCCATCACCAATCCCATGGCTACCCCTAAAAGACACCAAAGCTCATTACCACACCACTCTACAGACCTCTTGCTATGCACGACTATACTTGAAGACAGATGCCTCCAGCATTAACAAGGTGTTTTTCCATGCAATTCTCCAACTGCCCCACATCCCATACCTCCATCCCCAACAAATACCTCCCTCCCCACCCAAGGAGGGCTTGCTGAGCAATCCAGGGGAGAACACACCTGACCTGGCACCGTAAATCACCTCCACCTTCCCCACCCTCCCCACACACTAAATAGTGAAATAATTATCACTGGATCCATTATAGAAATAAATCTACTTCACGCCCCTGATCTGGCACCACTAGAGATGACGAAAGCCATTCTCAGGAATTAATTGATCGAGGGATAAACCTGTTAGATGTATAGATTTACTGTAAACCAAGACCATTAATTTTAGAGCGCTCTGCGATGCAACAATCTGTTTAACTTCCCGATGGCTGGATGCTCAGGGAATACAAAACACAGCTGGGCCTTGGCTCTGCCGAGGAAGATCTGACCAGGGGTCACACCAGCAAGTTCAAGTCCGCTTGCCTGGGCTTACAGCTCAGGAATTTCATCTCAGAGGAGTGCTCTCTGTCGTCTTACCGTCACCATCTCCTGGAACACCTGCCCTGCTTCTCCTGTGCAGCAGGCTGTGGTGCAGGGAACAGCCCCAGGGCACTTGGAGGCTTTTAACTAGATACAGTTCCTTCTGTTCTGCTCCTGTCCGGCCACAGTCTTCCTCTGACTGGGGAGAACAGAGAAGGCTTCTTACAGCATCGGTCTCTGCCCCACCAAGAGGGGTCTGCCACGAGAAGGAGTTCAAGGACACCAAAGCTGTGCTTGCATCTGTACCTGCCTTCTCCCTGTATGTGCTGGGGGGCTGGAGACCAACCCCTGGGATCTATTTCTATTTTCCCCGTGCTGAAATTCATCTCTCAGGTTCCCAATCCTCGTTTAACTACGAGCCAGGGAAGAACCTCGTATTTATAGCCTGGAGTAAGAGCAAGGTAGGAAGCCAAGCAGACAAGGTCAGAAAGACACCTCCCTTCATCCTAGAGAAAGGGACAACAGGAGCTCCTGCAACAATTCTGACAAAAAAAAAAAAGCATGAAAGACAAATGCAAGCATGCAGACCAGACTGAGAACTTTATGGACCATGGAAGCAGAGGAGGAAAAGCAGCTATCATCTCCTCTGTGTTCTGTCTCTGGAATACCTACAGCACTACCCCAGTGGTCAAAGCAACTGCAACCTTTCAGCTGTTTGCAAGATCAACAGCACTGATTTTTACAAGGCAATGCCATCAGCAAACTCAGCAGCGAGGCTTTTTCCAGCAGCACTCAAGTCAGAAGCGATCAATTCCAACATTTTTTCCATTCAGCAGTCTCCCTTCCCCAATCAAATCTGAGCATGTGCAACCTGGACACGTTTCAGGAGCAGACCCCATGTATTATTAAAAGTAGTTTCAGCGTGTTTTATATGCCGGAGAGCAGGGAGAGGGAGCAAGAAAATGAGGGAGCTGATTTTAATTTTAGCAGCAACCCTCTGCTCCTAGTTACCGTATTTAATCACATTTCCAATTCTGCCTCGGTCCCTGCCTAGAGCAAAAACAAACCGACCAGTGGTGGTTTCTCTGCAATCCCCCTCTCGAAAGCCACCAGGGTGGCACAAGGAGCTGGCCCTGCAGACACCCTGCTCGCCGCCCTTTCGCTGGAGCGAGGCGCCACCTCCTGGTGCTGAAGGCACTTGGGGAAGGAGAATCTCCTCCGAGTGCTATTTATCCCCCCGCGGATGCTCCCAGGAGCACAAGTGAAAGGTTCTGCGGATGGAAAGGCTGCACGGCATCCTTCCCTACCACCCCTGGGATCTACTTCTATTTTCCCCGTGCTGAAATTCATCTCTCAGGTTCCCAAACCTTTGACACCTTGTCAGAGGTAGCTGTACTTGGTGCCAAGTACCTCCACGCATCACAGATGCGAACAAGTTTTATTTGCTGCTCCTGCTGAGACTCACCCAGTTCACCTTTCCTTGGCTCCAGCTCGCTGATTTATCTGCCTGGACAGGTAGAAAAGTGCCTCGACTTGTCTGCAGGACAACTGGAGCCCTGCAGCAGCAGCGGGAAGCAGCCTGTGCACATGGGGGGTGGGGAGAAGGATATATGCACACTACCGATCGTTTAAATCTGCTTATCTTCATCACCACTTGGGAGTTTTTCAGGACTAGGCAGGTGGGGTTTTAAAGCCGAGAATCTGGTTACAGAGCTAACAGGATTTCAGAGATCACCAGAGATTCAGAAATTCCCTCAATGCCCATTAACAACAGCCTCAAAGCAGAAAAAAAATCAGACTGATAGGGAAAAAAGAAATTCTGAGAGACATACGAGGAACAGGGAAGGTGCCCTTAGTCCTTCAATTCTAACAAATACAAAGCACATCTCCGACCTGTATTTACAGAGCAGGGGATGAGCACTTGATCCGTACTCCGGCACCGTCTCCTGTTAGGCCCTGATGTAAATCAGTACATTTCCTTGCCACTTTGTGCAATTTCAAGGATAATCTGCCCAGGTTATTCACACTGCTACTCCCGTGGAGCAGAGCCATCACGTGTCCTGCACAACACCTCAAAGAAGAGCCTTACTGCTGCACACCGTACCACGACTGCATTATCAGCTCATATCCCTTGATTTCCCCATCACACACAGCACTGGCACCCCACGACAACCCCCGGCTGAAATTCCAGCACAGTTCAACCTCCCTAAGGGAGCTAGAAGTACCCAGCAAGCTTCAGCTCAGACCACTATACCTGGCTAAAACCCTGCAAGTAAGAAACCATGAGAAAAGCTTTCATATTGCTCAAAATAAGCCAGCAGGCTTTTGTATTGGGGTGCACAATTAAAAAAGAGACTTCTGATTCCAAAACCAAGTCTTCATCTCCTCCCTTCTTTCCACTCCTGGCAGAAAGCTCAGAGACTATCAGAAACTGCTACACATGGCGTGCTTGCACGTGGAAAGCTCCACAGAAATACCCAGACAGATAAAACTTCTTGGGAAGAGCTCTCAGGAAAGGAATTCTACCTGGTGCTGCCACTGCTCTGCTTGGGATAACACTCCAACAGATGCTGGAAGGCAAAACTGTCCCACCTGGGTCAGTACTTCACATGAATGCTTGGGACTACTCAGATATTTTAAGCTTACCTTTTAGGTAGCGTCCTCTTTCTTAAGAAATTCTCAGGTAGGATTCTCCAGGAGTTAAGGTATCACACTTTTTAGCAAAGGGGAATTGGACTAGGCACCCAAACTCCCTGCACTGCTTTGGGCCTCCCCAGCTCCCCTCCAGATGATAGCAAAAAAGGGTTTGAGTTGTTCAGAAACATGCCCAGACTCCACAAATATTCCGAAGCATGGGGAAAAGGAAGCTGACGCTATTTTCTGTCCTCACTGCTGTTCACCACATAGCTACTTCTGAGTTTAGTGGGGAAGTGGCTGCATTTTGACAGTAAGTCACAGACTCTGGGGCCTCCTTTAAAGATGGGAGCTCATGAAAGGACCTGAGCTGGACACCAAGGCAGACAGAAGAACTCTGAGCTCTCACACACTGAAGTTGGTTGTGGTGCAGGTTATTCTCCCCTAGGCCCTCTCATCAGCTGAGCACACAGGTGCCAAACTCAAGCCCAATCCTTCATGCAGTGTCTGATTCCACACCCACTGAGCCCATGATGTCAGCTGGTGAAGCAGAGGAGCCGACTTCCTCCCAGGCAATCCTTTAATCCCTCCATGCAAGGTGCTCGCAACACACCTGCAGCTGTAATGCCTCAACCAAAAGCAGCTCTCAGGTTAAACCCAAGCCACGTAACGCTAACACCCCTTAGTAACTGTTTTACCTCATCCAACAAGAGAAGTATTGCCAGAAGAGGAAAATAAACCTACTTACTTTATACAGCCAATGATGACCTGTGTCAGAGGGTAGATCAACGGCTCCATGACCTCGCTGGGGTAGATCGTGCTGAGAACCCGACACCAGAAATAGAGGCAGTGGACGTACTGCCAGTTGTAGACAGACTGGAAGTTCTCCTGCAGAAAAGGGATGAACACAACGACTTGAAAACGGGGCATCTGAGGGGGGCTCACCCTAATTCCTCTGCACAATTCATTTTATTTCTTTCTCCTACAGGACACTGTGCACTGTCCAGATGATAACTCGCATTCTAGCTGTGGCTTTGATGCTGGTGGCTCTTCCACCACCCAGCGAATTCAGATGCAGCACGCCGTAATTTAGTACCGGTTAGTGCCTTGAAGGAAATAATGTGCAGCGCAGCCTGCTTTTCTTCCCAAGTACGGCTCATTTGAGAGGGATGATTTAATGACTCGGCTCACAGCAGATGGTGGGATGCGGCCAAGCATTAGGAAGCCTTTAACTGTTCCCTTCACTCACAGTCCCGGGGACAGTCCCCAGGAACCCACAGGTAGGAAGGCTGGAAAGCAGTACTGCTCTGACAGCCTTGTGAGTTGCCTTCTGGCCTCTGCAGACCAGAAAGAGGAAAAAAAAAATGTGAATTACTATAGTAGGAAATTCCTCCGGATTTCCCCTCTTTGCACTCAAACTCTGGCTGTGATGTAGCAGCTTACCCTTCCCACTCAAGGCCTCCCTCCCCTCAGCTGTGTTAACCAGACCCCCCTACCCACCACCCCACTATCTCTGAAGCAAAATGCCAGTGATTGTTTTAGAGGTGTTTCTAGGAGCATTCACTATCAAAGCGAGCACCGAGTCACCAACCCAGCACCACGTGCAGAACTCAGCACTCTTCCCTGCTGTTGGGGAAGACACAGCCCAGGCCAGCTGAAGTTTCTGACTGCAGAGTAAAAACAACAGAGCTGAGAACAAACTTTCAGCTCTGTTTCTAAGCCAGCCTTTATGGTTACCAGCAAAAACAACGCAAGAGGCCAGCGTGGCTGACCCGCCGTGACACCGAGCCGGTGGTTTCAGGCTGGCTCAGCAGCGTGGGGAGCTACAGACCAAGTCTTGCACAAATCCAAGACACGTGGTTTTTCAAGAATGTTTGGGCAAGCCCCTACTCTTTCCTGCCATGTGCTGGAGCAGCCCACAGTGCCAGAGTAAACAGAAGCCCAGGAGGAGTGCAGAAGTCCCTTAAGGACACTCTTTCCAATGAGTTCTGCAGGCCCACGTACTCCCCAGAACACACAGCACTGCACCAAGATCTTGGGAGATAACATTTTAAAAGGCTCCTTGGCTCCAACCTGTTTCACACAGACTTTCAAGGCTCAGGTCACCTCTTTTGTATGGTCAAAGACAGATGTGCAAGTCCCAGATATAGGACAGAAGCCCTGAACTGCAACCACTGGCCCAAATCTCGTGATAGGGACTGCAGCTGGAAGTGGCAGAGCTCTCACCAGGTCAGAGATGTACCAAGGTCTGTTCTCAGCTTCTCTTGTCAACAGCGACCTGCTCCTGTAACCACCTTCCACAGCCAGCCACTGCTCAATTTGAGCTAATTGGCTTACTGCTAGGATTTATACCTTTGGGTTGTGCTGATGTCATTTCAAGTTCCCGCAACCTCCCCAGCTGTGAAAACAAGTGGATTTAGGTCTTGTCTGGGCCAGACTCAGTCTTACACTGAGTGTGTAAGAAGCCAACACAATCCAATTAGGGCATGCATATACATCCCAGACTTGGTTTATCCCCATGTCTGAACAGCCAGGAGATTTAACTGGTCACCAATCCTGCAATGTTTGGGAGCAGCTCAAGCATTAATCTACAGGGATCCCTTTTGCAAAACATGACCAAAGCCAGGATTAACAAGCTGACTCAGATTTGCTAGGTCAGACTGGAGGTGGCCCAAATCAGGGCTGTTCCCAAGAGGTCTGAGCTGCTTTGTTCAGTGAAGCCTAGATTGGATGGGCAGTACCAGCTGCTGATAAATTGGGCAGATGCACACACCAGGGTCATCCCTGGTCTTCTTTACCCTGCACTTTTGCAACAGAGGCTGCAGACTACAAATGCAGAAGAGGGAGAGTGCAAATTCTTGCAAGGTGAGGAGAGAAAAGTGACTCCCACCCCCTGCAGTGGCCTGTTCTCTCCTTCCTTGCTGAAAACTAACACGGAAAAGAATTCACGGACAGCTATGAAGATTTCAAGCTCCCAGCCCCAGCGAAGAAGTCCTTGGCACATTATGAAACAGATCAGACAATTACTGACACTTCTGAGACACCACCAAAAGCCTGAAGTGGCTGCAGGACCTTTCCTCCCCACACAATCCCCACAGGAGAGTAATCCTCCCATGCTGATGGGCACCTACCTTCTTCTTTATGGTCATAGCACTGCGCAGGTGAATGGCGAGCTGACGGATATAGATGAAGGCATGCTGGTAGGAGATGTTCGTGTCCAGGGCATACATCTCCGTCAGCGTCCGCTGCATGAAGTTGATCATGGGCAGCACGTTGGGAGAAGTAAATCTTGAGTTCCTCACAAACGAGATGTACATTTGCTGTTGGGGAAAGAGGACAGCACACAACCGCTTTCAAGTCAGAACAAAACCAGTGTTTTACTAACCTTCCCCACCCAGGTGTTCCCAGCCACCTGTGAAGTGTTCCTTTAAGAACAGACACCAAAATGTATTTGAGAAGATAATTCAGCCTACTCCTTCTCCAAGGAAAGGGTCAGAATCTTTTTTCACCCATGCATTGCTTAGCACAGAGCTTAGAAACGTCCCTGCCATTGCTCCTCCACAGGAGGAAGGAGCTGTGGGATGGCTTTGAGCCATACAAGCTGAAGGCTGGTCACAGTGGTTAATGCAGCTCTCTGGTAACAAGCAGTGGTACCAAAGCAAGCTACACTTGGGAGCCTCAGCTATTAGCTGAGAGCAGCACTGAGTAGTGTGTCAGCACTTGAAGAAAGCCCTCGAGAGGCTGGAGGATGAGTATTCACCCAGCAGACAGACAAGTACCAGAGGCATTCTCTGCTAAGCCCAGGCCCACGTGCCTCTAGCAGGAAGAACAGCAGTGAGCAGGAGACCACTCTTTGACCTGCAGTATTCCTCCCATTTAACATTGCAGGGGAGCCAGCACCTCGCCCTGCCTCAGAGGCTGCAGCTTATGCCCTAAGTTCTTCGCATGTGACTTCAGGAAAGCTGCAAAGTAGGGGAAACACCAGGCTTACCTTAAGCAAGGTGTTTAGGTACACATCCTTCTTGTGGCGGCAGATCTTGTTCAGCACGAGGAAGGCCAGTACTCTCACAGTTTCCTCACCCGTGCTCCACAAATGAACTGCTCGCTGGGAAGGAAAACACACATAAGCATCCCAGCCTCGCCCTGCTACAGCTTTTCACTCCAACATCACCCTATTGCCCTCTTTCGCTCTTTTCCGCCTCCACTGTTGTTCTTAAGCACTCAGCAGTTGTGACTAAGTTTCTGCAAAAATATTCCACCCACAGCTCTCGAGTGAAATGCTGTCACAGACACACAGACCCGGCACACAGGCAGCAAGCACTCCATCTGCAGCAGGGAAGCAGACAGCTTCCCCAGAACACCCCCACGTCCCTCCGCGTAGGGACTAGCACTAAGTGCACACACAGCACTGCGCTCACTCATCTTTCCCTGAAAGAGCTCCACAGCACTCACAAACCCAGAGGAGGAGCACGAGTCCCTTCTGGGACCAGAAGAAAAGCAAGGGAAGAGTCCGAGAGACTGGACTGTTATGGGATCCAGTCCAAATACCGTGAGAGGCTCATTTGGAGGGGTAAAGAAAGTACTTGAGAGCTAAATGAAGTACCAGAGCACATGGCCTTACCTTGAGAAGTATACGGCACTGCTTTGGAAAGGTCAGGTAATAAGGCACTATGGCATTGACATGCTGAAGGACTGCTGCTCCAACAGAGGCTTCTGTTAAACAGGACAGGAGCTACAGGAAAAAAAAATCCTCGTTAGTATAGTCCTTGTCACATCTTCCTTTACCATTTAGCATTTGTATTTTGCTGTTCTCAAGTAATTGTGTTCCTGTGTTCCAAAGGACTGGAAGAACAGCCTAGCAGGAAGCCCAAAAAAACCCAAGCTGTATTACAAATGGAGCAGGTCCACGAGAGGTTAAATAATTCCTCTGAAAGATCATCTCAGCAAACAGGAGCTCAGGCCACCGGCACCTGAGTTCATCACTTAAAGCCTTACATGGATGTACAGCAACAACTCCATCTACATAAAGCTTACAGCTTCCTACAGACAGCACGACACCGCTGCCATTGTCATCTCACCACAGATGGCCAAGGCATGATGAAGACACTCTCAGTCTACACACAGCTTGCTTGGAAGCAGACCATCTGAGCCGCCTGGTGACTTCCAGTGCTTCACCAGATTTTTTTAATGGGAAGCAGAAATGCTACCGGGTAGCTAGAGGTGAACTCGAGCTCAAGAAAGAGGTCAGAACATCATCTCAGTATCTCTGGGTTGTTCAGCTCAGTTCACCTGCAGCCAAACCCAAGCATAGAATTTTGTACTTTCTAATTTGTTAAGCTCAAAGTCGTTTCAATTTTAAAGAAGTTCTGCACGATGCAATATCCACTCTTGCCTGAAATCCCAATTGCTGTAAGCAGAGACGTTTTTCTAGCTTCATTTTCTTCCTCATTCTCCTCCTTGCACTGCAAGGACTCTGCAGCGAACAAGTCTCCTGCAAAGTCCCTCACACAACAAAAACAAAACGCTTTTCAGAAACTACTATGCTAGAAAAACCCCGTCACGAAGCATGAGGACACTCAGAAACAAGCACAGGACCAGGAATTATTTCCATGACTGGACTGCCAGCTTTTCCTTTTCCTCCGCAGTCTTTAGTTCTGCTGTGAGGAAGAAGCACCACAGCTTCAGGAAAAAGCTCCACCGATCAAAATGCTGTTTCTGCCAAGTCATTCTGCCATCATTACCTCACAGCAAAAAGGCATCAGCATCCCCCCCCTTATGCTCCCTTCCCCCCGTTTCTGAAGGATATTTCAGTGATACTGTTAGTTTTGTATTTTTATGTCCCATACTTGGGGATGTTAGATGTGCCAGAGAGCACAGCTTTTCACCTTCACATTTATTACAAGAAATGGGACGATCGTAATTCCAAAAAATGGATTCGAAATTTACAATGCTGGAGCACAGCACTGCAAACTACACGGACACTATTTATTTGGGCAGACAAATTAAGGCAAAGACTTGTCAGAACATTTAACTAGCCCTTCTTTACAAGCCAGCTATTTTCAACCAGTTATTCTACGGAGCTCCATGCTATTTGTTCGACCAAAAGCTTCCAAAAAACAGACATGTGCAGACTCACAGGTCACAAGTGCTCAAAACTCCAAGATCCACTGGGACTGCGGTGGGCACAAATAATCTCAGCAAATAAATTCATAAACAATAAGCCCACTGATGCATAGATTAACCCTGAGAACACAAACATGCTGATATTTCTTACTTGGATAATACAGGTCAGGTACATTCTTATGTCCAGTCGCAGCTTGCTCCAAATTGGGCTGCTGGAAGGGAGGACCATTCTGGAAGTGAACAAGAGTTGAGTTTAGCTTTGTAAAATAAAATTAATGCTTCAGCAGACAGCAACTTCACTTCCTTAGTATTGCCAACGAGTAAAAACAACTTTACAAAAGCAAAAATAAAAGGTAATGATTTTGACACAGGGAAGTACTTCTCACACCATTACAAAATTTGATTCAAGGCAGCGTTCAGCTTCCCAGCCAGGTATCCAGGTCTCAAACCGGTTCAGGGAAACTAACAACAGCCAGGAAATCTGGTGGAGTGTCCCTGCATCCCTCACAATAATATCTTCTGATCATTCTGCAGCCACTGCCCGAAAAGAGTCTTGTAGCAACAAAGACTATTTCTGGGATCAGTTTCTTCCAAGCTTTTGACATTGCACTTATGAGGTAGTGGCCTTCAGCCATCCCAAAATTCAAACACAGCCTACACCAGCCAGGCTTGTGCAGCAGAAAGGAAGAACTGGAGTTTACTTCTCCGACTGGGCCCTACGGACAGGAGGGAGTACAGATTTTTAGCTCACCCTTCCCATCCATCCACAATACAGAAGGGAAAAAGGACTGCCACCAAAACTTAACCTTGGAGCTGAAACACTTCTGCCTGATTCAATTCTCACTCTGCTCAACACTGGGAAAACTGGAGGGCTCAGGTTATGAAACCAGTAGCAAAACAGTGTCCAGATCAAACTGCAGCTGGGACTCACAGCTATGTAAGGCTGCTCCAGTGGGACTTACCCAGGACAGGTACTTCCATCAAGTATGATAGAGGCATGGAACATATGTTGCCATTCTGGAAAAAGTAGATGAATTGCACAACTCTTTGCCCCACTGCGTGCTCTTTTCCATTCTATGTTCTAACAGTGAACAACCCAACCCTCAAATGCCTAGCCTCTAGGGTTAATACAACTGCTAGCACTGGATTAAGTCACAGACTTGCAACACTCTGCCTACACTGAATGTAAAAGGGTTGGCCCCTTTCTCTCCAAAATGCCTTAACACTGCTCTTCAATACAAACACATGCAGTTCCAGGTACCCTCCTGTTAAACCTGGGTTCTCTGTAAGCAGCTGGAATCTAATGGTAGAGAGGACACTTGGTGAAGAACGAACCCGGCTAAGAAGCCTCTGAATATACTCAGGCAACTTTAAAATTGTTTGGAAGAATTACCATCTTTTTCCAGCCTCAAAGCCAGGCTGCAGTTCTGAAAAAGTCCTGCCAGCTTTCTCTCACCAGCAGTTCTCAGCTCTCCTCAGACTTACTTTTGTTTGTTCTTCGGGGCTTTTATAAGCAGCAGATCTTGCAGGCAGTTGAAGAGGTCCCGGACACAGAAGGACACAAGGGCATTGAACACTGTTTAAAAAAAAAAAAAGTCAAAAAAGCATTTGGAAGTGACTTCCTACATATCCCTGGATTCTCAGCTAACCTGAGAAGAGCTCTCTAAGGAGCTGAAGCCAGCAGAACTACGGAGTTTCCCCAAGCTTCTGGAAAACAGTTTGCCTTGCCCTAGAATTCCTACACTCAAACAGCAAGGCTGTAACTGACAGCCTTATGGCACAGGAGCCTTCCCTGCTCTCCACATGAAGAGCACGAGGCACAAAAGCAGCCTGACCCTTCACTAGTGGTCTATACTACCACCACGCTGCCCCAAAACATTACAGGGTTTAAAGGTACTTTTTAAAGGGTCACATAGGTACTTTTTATAGGGTCACATAGATTAGAGAATGCTATGGGGTAAAGAGACTAAACAGCTCAGTAAAATTAGTTCTAAGAGGCAACAGCAAGAAGCAGCAGCAAAAGTTGTCCAAAGAACTTCAATGTGAGGATTTAAACAGTAGTTTGCTCGAACTTCTAAGAAGTCTGACGAATGGCAGGTGGTTGAGTGCCCCAGCTTTGTATGGAATACAGCAGTAACACTGACAAGTCTGGCAGCTAAAGAATTCTGTCTAGTGCTACTATGCAAAAATATAAGGATCACTTCCTCAGCAGTCTGCAAGCCCTATGGTTTCCTGCTGACCAGAATACCTACGGGTTGGGACACAAGAAGAGATGTAATCCCACACTGAACATGAAGCTACTGAAGTGAAGCTTACCCTTCCACACACTTCGTTAACTCCTGCCAGTACTTATTATTTTCTAAAGCTAAACTCCCCCCCCCCCCCAAAAATGAGGCATGGGTACACTTCACACAGAAGTATGGCAATCAACTCACCTGCAGCATCAATGACTTGATACTTGCTAGGGTCAGCCCCACCGTTATCTCCTTTGGTAGTTGCTACAGCTGCTTTGAATGCTTGAGTGATTTCATGGAAGAGTCTTGGTGTTAGCCGTCTCTGGGGAAAGAACAAATGACAAGCAATAGTCAAACTCCGAAGCACTCTGCCAGGACAGGAGTATTGGAATTACTGTAAGTTTGGCTGCAAAAATAGCTCCATCCTTTCACGTGAAGAAAGGTGTGAAGACAGTTAACAAATGCTAGTGGCCTTCACTTGCTCTAAAATAGGTTTCTAGGACATTTAATTGGTTGGGGGATGAGAAGCAGAGACTTAGCTGCAAGCAATTATCCAGTCTGACCTTTCCCTCCCTCTCCTGGAGGCAGCAAGCTATTTTATCACTGCTCAAAATGGGACTTCAAAAAAGTTCTTGGAACTGTCACAGACACAATGGTTTGCAAGGCAGTGAACAAGAATTAATCATTCTGCCTATTTCCGAAGTGCTCCAGTTTCTCTAGCTTCCCCCCTCTGATAGAGTCAGAGTAACCTTGCAGCCCAAGCAAAAATCACAGACAAATCACATTGAAATCACAAGACATCTATGAGCAGGGCTGTCACCATCTTCTCCGTACTTGTGAAAAACCAAACAAAACGAACGGTGGGCTTTTAGAGGTGGTGACATGCAGAAGAATATTAAAGGAGAACACTCCAGTGCCTTGTATCCTAGCTCCCTGCTCACCTCTGCAGATTTCTTCCATTCTTCAACCATCTTCAAGCTCACAGGAATGGTATCAGCTTTCTTACGCTTGCCTGGTTTACGTTCTTTCTCATCTTCGTCGTCTTCATCTTCATCACTTGCTTCCTAGAAAAGTTTTTATGAAGACCAAGTAAATGCTTACAAACTTGTTTTCTGGCCCTGGCTCTTTTGCTGAGTGGCTGCTGAAGAGGAAAGCAGGCTGCAGCAACTGTTATTAAGGCTGTTAGCAGCATTTTGTGTAAAGCAAAATTAAGGTTACAACAAGTTCCAAGAAGAGGTACTCAAGGCCTACAGCTTTGCTACATGAATACAACGTGCAGTAATTTAAGTCACAAAGGAGAAAGCATGTTGCTTACAGGAAAACAAACTCTCAGTGGGAAAGCACATACAAATTCAAAGCCACAGGGAAGATCGGCTTTGAGGCTCTGCTTTCAAAGACTCCTCATGCTCAGTTCAAGCCCACAGCTGACTTTTGATTACACTCAAAAACTCAACATGTATTTGATTGATTTCAGCTGAAATAATTCCAGCCATCTAAATTAATGCCTGGTACCTCCAGCGTATCAGGTGGCACATGCAACCTCTCATCATCCTCATCAGAGCTGTCTGAGGCATCAAAGTTCAGCAGAGTGCGGTCGTTTTCTTCCAAAAACTTGTAAAACTCAGGATCTTTTTCTTTCAGCCGGGAGAGCTGGTCTTTGTGCTCAGAAGCCTTCCCCTTCTTCCTGTTAAGACAAGAATTAACAGGCATTAAATTCACTGCTCAAGCTTCTGCTGGGGCTGGAAGCAATCAACCTGGGGGCAACCAGGTGCACCTGGGACTAATGGGAATGGCAATGGGCTTACCAGGGCTGGGCTCCCCTCCTGGAACACTTCTAATACCCCTTCTGGAGGGCTTGCTAAAGAGTATTTTATTGGGGGATTAAAGAAAGTTGAAGTTTAATTGAGGACTAAGAACAGCTGGACCTCATGGCAAAGGAGGAGGCTGTGCTGGACAGATGGAGGTGCTGGCCAGAGGGCCTGAAGAGCAGCTTATGAAAGAAAAAGTCAAGCTTTTTATTTTCTCAGGGTTATTTGTGCAATTTTTTAAAATAAAAAGCATTGAAGCGTTGATATTTAATTCGGTAGAACACAGAATGCTATCCCACGTGAGAAGCCTGATGGCAGGGCCTCAGTAAATCCCCCCGACACATTTTCCATTTATTTTGGCTTCTGGACCAACAAGGCCCGAGCTAGGCCCCGCAACCCGGCCCCCACCTGGCGGCCGCCTGAGGCCGGGCCCGCTCCCTCTGCTTCGGCTTCGGCCTCGCCGCCGCCTCCTCCTCCTCCTGCTCCTCGTCGCCGTCGGGCTCCGACTCGAAGCCGGCCGTGAGGAACTCGTCCACGCTCAGCTCCGCCAGGCTCCTGCGGGCCGGGAGGGAAGGGGTTAAAGGGGGGGGGAGGGGGTGGGGGAGGCCCCGGACCGGGCCCGTCCCGGCCCCCCCCCGCTGCTCACCTCGGCCCAGTGCCCGCCATGCTGCCGGCCGCGCCGCTTCCGCTCCCAGAATGCCGCGGGGCGGGGCGGGGCTAAAGCCTGCCGAGGCCCGGAGTCACCCTGATGAAGGCGGAGCCCCGCCCACTGATGGCGGAGCCACGCCCACTAAGAGCGGAGCCATCCCGCTAGGAACGGAGCCACGCCCACTAAAGGCGGAGCCACGCCCACTATCAGCAAAGCCACGCCCACTAAGCGCGGACTCGGTTGACTCAGCGCGGAGCCAGGCCCACTAACGTCTTGACCACGCCCACTAATGTATTGGCCCCACCCATCACGTCTCAGCCACGCCCACCGCGGGCGGAGCCCCCTCCCGGTCCCTCCGCAGCCCGGCGCCGAGCCCTGCCCCCAGCCCCGCCCCCAGCCCCGCCCCGGCGCGGGGCCGGCGCGGGCAGAGCGGAGCCCGCAGCACCGGGCACCGGCACCGGGAGCGCGGCGGGGCCGGACCGGGAGCCGTGAGTAGCACCGGGGGCAGTGGGGAGCACCGGGACCGGCCCTGCTCCCCCGCACCGGGACCGGTCGGGGTATGGGGGGAGCCCCCCCGGGCCCTGGCGGCGGTGGTGGTGGCTCCGTGCCCAGCCCGCAGCGGCCCCCGGGGAACCGGCGGCGGTGCGGATGGGAGCTAGGGGTAATCCGGTGTGCCCCCCCGCTCCTGAGCAGCCATCCCGGTTGTGCTCCCGGTAACCCACCGGCCTCTCATCACGGGGAGGTGAAGGGCACGGGGAGAAGCCTGGTACCTCGGGGGAACGGGAGGAGGCGTCGGGTTTGGCGATTATTTATTTTTTCCCTCTTGGCCTCTGCGGTGAGCGGCAGGAGCCGTCCTCCCTGCTACGGCATCCCCGGGCCTGGGGCAACCGCTGCTCGGTCCCGGGCAGGGATTCGGCATCTCCCCGGTAGTGTTCGGGGTCAGGAAGGGGCACAAGCGGTGACCTGGCTTTTTTGGGGTCTCTGTAACCACCATCAGCGGGGTTCACCGGGGACACAGTCCCGGGGGAGTCCCTGAGAGGAGGCAGGGTGCTCCCGGGGTGATTCAGCACCGTGGGGATCCCGGGAGCACCGGGAGGGTGCCGGCGGCTGGTGGAGGTGAGCAGAACCATCGGCTGGAGGGAGCTGGGGTGGGGGGGAGGAAGGATGGGGACCTCCCGACAGGTTTGTGGCAGCGTTTGGGTCCGTTACGATCCCAATTAGAAGGGGCTCAGGCCCCAGCGGGTATCACAGCGCTGCTTTCAGGAACGATGGCTGTTGGAAGGCGAGGTGTTGTAGGCAACCTCACGTGCCTTCAGATGCTGGTTCCTCCATGCTGCAGAGACCCCATGCGGAAAGGTTATCTGCTATTTCAATTCTTTTGAGCTCAGGTAGGGTTTTCTTAAAAGTAATCCCGGCCGTCACTTATGCTATCAGACAAGAAGGATGTGTGGAGGAGAACTTGTGCTGCTGGACAAGGACGGGGACGTGGAGGTGCTGCAGGCGCCCTGGCCCCGGTGTGCCACCGGGGCACGAAGGTCTCGTGGTTAGGGGCGCTACAACCGAGCGGTCACCTCCGTGGAGCTTTCTTTCCCTCCTGATCCGGGAGCATCTGGTGGCGATGCGTTCAACGGGGCAGTGTTGTGGGTGTGTTGGGTGTAAAGATGTGAATTTCCTTCCTGAGAGCTCACCAAGCAGGCAGCACCCAGTTCAGAGCAAAGCGGGAGCTGGCAGGGGTGGCCGTAGCCCAGCCTCTTGACTTGGTAGTCCAGGATCTGAGTGGAGTCACTCCTTCGTGCCTGGGGCTACAAGGAAGGTCCCTTGTTGTCCCTTCTGCCTGCCAAGGGCAGCTCGGTGGGCAAAGAAACCTCTCTTCCCAGCCCACCTCGTGCCCTCCATCCTTGCTCCCCTCAGCACCAGCCCGGGGCTCTGAAGGCCACAGATCTGCTGGGCTCCTCTTCTGGTCTCGCTTCGGTGCACTGCAGGCCCAGCAGCCCCCAAATCACACAGCCTGGCTGAAGTCTGAGCTCTGGTTTCTGTATTTTCTCGGGTCCCGTCGCTTTGTCTCCAGCCCCAGAGGCAGGGCAGGCCTCCCCCTTTGTGTCCGGCCCGCAGGCCCCGCTGCCTGCCTGCAGGATGCGACCCCTCACGGGCAGGAGCTTGAGCTTCTTCGGCTCCGGTTCCCAGCGTCTGGGACCCTGCGTGATGGCCGGTCCTTCACAGCTTCCCAAGCAAGTGGTTTTTTTTGGGGGGATTTCCCTGGTCTCTACCTCAGAGCAGACCTGGTTCAGTCAGAGATGGCTCCTCACCCATGACGGCCGGTCTCCTGGCCTCTCCTGCATCCCCACCCTGCTTCCATCTCTCTCCAGCCCTGCTTTAGGCCGAACATCCTCAGTTCCACAAACACCTGCCCAGGAGGAAGCATTTTGCATCCCTCTCACACGAGTGGCAAGGACACGAGGGCTCCAGAGGGCTGCCTGCAGGTGCCCCGAGCTCCGGTCTTGTCTCCGCTCACCTGCCTGAAAAACACGAGGTGGGGACGGAGATGTGCCTCCCAGGGGAGGTCAGCAGTACCACGCCGCTGGGTGGTGCTTAAGCAGCTGTTAATTAGTGCTCTTTGCTGCCTGGAGACTTGCTCCGTGCCCACGTGTGGAGGTGTGACCCTGCTTGGGCCGCGATACAGCACCTGACCTGATGGTAGCTTCTCTCCCTTTTCTGCTGAGGGATGCTAGGAAGGGGCAATCAGGACGTTTCCAGCCCTTGGTGGAAGCAAAGGGCTTAGATTTTGCTTAGATTTTGCTTCGTTTTTGGGGTACTTTAGGCTGTAGGAACTGCTGCCTGGCCTCGCTGCAGCTGGAGACCTGCACATTTTGCATCTCGAGGCACCTTTACAATTTGCTTTCCATTTCTTGTTTCTTCCCAGCGTGGGAAGCCAAAACTGTTCAGGTCCCGGCCCTCACACCCAATTACCTGGTGTGACCCCAATGTTAGCACGGACGCCCCTACGTCCACAGACCGTGCGGTCCTGCTTGGAGCTGCTGTGATCCCCTCTCTGCGAGATGCCGAAGGCGAAGGCTGCAGGGGAAGCTGTCTGCAGGAAGAGTTGCTGCCTGTGCATGAGAAGGGTGTTTGCCCAGGTAGGCACTAGGCGAGCTGGGCTAAAAACCTTTCTCTTTGGGGTATGGGAATGTCCTGGTGCTGAGGTTCTGCCTTGCACCCCCTTCTCTGAGCAAATTCACTTCTGAGGATGAGCTGGGGGGAAGCGGGCGCAACTATGTGCTGCGTTCCCAGACAAAACACCCCGGGAGAAATGGGAAGAGAAGCTTCAATGAGAGGAGACCTCCAGCCTTGCGTGTGCACCAGAACCTATTGATTACAGCCCACTGAGCTGCTGAAAGGCACTGACTAGGTCAATGTGCTGAACGCCCTTCTTTGCCTGAAGCCAGCGCTCTGCCTGTGCTGGAGAGCTGGCAATCGTGTGCGCTTCTCCCCTGCCCTCCCCACCCCCTTGCCAAGGCTCCCCATCCTCTCTGGCAGCTTGTCACTTCTCTGCAGATGTCTAGACAGGAGGATTCAGTGCGTGGCAGTTATGCCTAATTCATTAAAAAAAAAAAAAAAAAAAAAAAAACACCCTAGTGAGGATTCTCAGCCCTGCAGACTCAGCGCTGCCGGTGGTGCCCCTGCAGGCTGGCTCTCAGCAGATTTGTTCCGCCGCTCGCAGGATCCACGGCGGGAGGGTCTGGGGGGACAGGAGGTGGACGTGTGTGTGTGTGTGCCCACAGCGGGTGCCACAGCCAGCCCCGGAGGGAGAGGAGGGGAGGGTGAAGGGATTGGGATTGGTGTGCGTGCTCAGAGCGGCTGTCTGTCCTTGCAGCTGATCACAGCCGTGCGTTCTGGCCGTGCTCCTGCCCTCCACGGTGCTCATCGGGAGCTGGGAGAGGGGCACGAGGCATCCGAGCCCTCGGTCTGGCTACCTGAACCCGCCAGCTTCCCGACTGCCAGTCCCGAGGCAGAGCTGGTGCCGGGAAGGCCAGCTCCTTGCCCTGTTAGGTCGTATTTCCATCAGTAGTTGCAGTCCTGACCTGTGTATGGGTTTATTTTATAGGTATTTACTGCCGTAAATTGGCCATGGCGGTGGCTGGATCCGCAGCTCGGAGCAGCTGGTGCTGAGCCGTCAGGGCCCTCTGCTGCCTCTCCATCGTAACGTGGGCTCTGCTGGGCTGGGCACCCCAATAACCGTGGGTAAAGGGGCTGAACGCGAGCTGCTGCGCGTTCCTGGTGTCTGCTCGGGGTCCCGGGGTGCAGGCGGGGGGAGGACGGAGTGAATTTCGAACTGAGGGCACGGGGTTCTCTGTCTGGAACGGGACGGCTCTTTTGGGGGACAAGCGCCCAGATTTAGTGCCTGCTTTGTGTCTCAGCCCTGGGTAGATAATGTCTGGAGGGTTTCCAACCCGCTTCGGTTGTGTTTGTTGCAGAGAAGGGAGCGGGGGAGGTGGGCATGCAGTTCTATTCTGTAATCAGCAGCGCCAGGACCTGGGAAAGGAGCAGGAAATTTTGGGATACCCAGGTTGGAGGCGGAAGGGCAGGTGAAGTCCGTCTGCTGTAGCTTGCGAAAACAGCCCCGGCGTCTCAGAGATGCCTGCTGCAGGAGGATTACTGATGCAAAAATACTGCTAGTCATCTTACAGCCTCTCTTCAGAGGCTTCAGAGCCACGGACGGGATTCACCAAAAGGGCTGGCTCAGCGCGGAGGAGCCCTACGCCTAACGGGACCTCCACAAAGCCCCGAGGAAGGGGAAAATTTGCAGGCAGGCCGGCAGCGTTCCCAGCTAGATGTCTGGGTGCTGGTCCGTGCCCCCGTGGTGCTCTTACTTTGCGGCAGCACAACAGCAGCTATTGTTACTGCCGGCTCAGCTGGTCGTGTCTTATGACTGCTGAAGGGAAGGAGCAGTCCCCGGGAGCACAGGAGCACATCCTCTCCCTGCTCCGGGGGGTGGGAAAGAAGAAGCTGCCTGCGATGCTGTGCGCACCCAGGGGTTCCCCGTGCCCCCTTGTGGGGGTCCCTGGGCTCTTTCCCTGAGCTTCACCGTGCGCTGGGTGCCTGGGCTCCTTGCATGCAGGAGGCTGCTGCTGGGAACAGCCTGGGAGCCCTCTCGGAGGGGCTACAAGTAATAATTCCCAGGGATGGTGTAGGGGAGAGGAGAATGCACTCAGAAGCAGCAATTCTCTCCTTTTGACCCCGCCGCCAGCTCCTTCCTCCCCAGGGTCCGTGCCCTTGCTCTGGCGCAGGGCGAGCCTTGCAGTGCATGCCCCAAAGCAGGGCTGTGGGGCTGGGTTCCCAGCAAGGAGGCACTGGGAAAGCAGGGACAGGGCACACGTGGGAGGGATGGATCTGGGCATAAAGCGCCTCAGGCCTTGGGGAATATCATGCCGTAGAGGAGGGTACGGCACCTTGTCCCCAGCACCCGGCCAGCTGCACAGGATGTCTCCTCATGGCCCGGCGGACACAAACTCCCCATCCAGGGCCACCAACAAAAAGCCTTTCTGCAGGGCCTTCCTGGGGAAAGGGCAGCCCCCGAGCTTCTCCCGGGAGGATGCTCTGTTCCCTGTCTATTGCTCAGCACGCTTCTTTTCACTCTCGGCAAAATATGTTATTTTTTATTTGTGCGAAGAGAACAGGCCTCCCTTTGGGCAGGCATCATTTGCATTAATTAACGGAGCCGTTATGCACGGCCACGCTCTGTCGCGTAGGAGCCAAACAAACGCCTTTTTCTTATTTTATTTCATTTATTTTTTTTTTAATTTTGTCATAACCCAGGAGTTATTACAAGTCAGCCACCGCATCCGTTCCAGCCGCTGCGTTACACGTGCGCCCAGGCTGCCGCGTGCTCCACAAAAGTGGGCTTGTGTTTCCTTCCCCCCGCTGGAGCCCTGGACACTGCCTCACTGTCTCTCGTGGTCCAGGCGCCGTTCGCCGTTAATTATATCTTCGCCGGGCTCGTAGCCCTTCATTTCCTGGGAACGAGGTTTTAGGAGGAAATGAGGAACGTTTAATGCTGCCGGCGGGGCTGGGAGCTCGGGGAGGGAGCAGCAGCAGGGTGTCCTCTCCCTTTCCCCCCCCACTGGTTATGTTCTGGCTGGTTAAAGCAGAAGAGCTCTGATGGGAACGCGTCATTTCGGAGCAGAGGGAGTGCTGGGGAGGGGGACAGGGGCTCTGTGCCCACTGCAAGCCTTAAACCAGACCCATGCCAGTGGTCTCCACGTTTTGGGATGGGGACCCTTCCCCACGGTGCCTGCGGGGCACAACGCATGGAGCGGGGCATCAGCTGCCAGCCTGCCTGCTTCGGTAACCCTGCAGAGCTCGGTGCTTTTATCATGTAAGGTGGTCGTGGCTGGTGTTTTTCTGGCATTTAAAACGCAGCTGTGAGCCTGTGCGGTGCCCTTAGGTGAAGGGCTTCTTTTTCGAGGGCCCCCCTAGCACAGCAAATCAGCCTCCTAGGGTTTGTCGTCGTGATTCACCTCTGTGTGCGCTGATGCACGCAGCCAGGAGGGGGGAGGCTCTGCAGGAGCTGTTTCCCTGTGCAAATCCTAAGGGAGGGACTGTCCCGTGGGCTGGGGATGCTCTTGGGATCCCGGTGGCAGTGGGGTGGCTGGGGTGGGATCTCCCTTGGGTGCTGCTCCCTGCTTGGTCGCTTTGTTGCTGGCGCTGCACGGGGCAGCAGGGGCGAGGGGGGCACCGGTGGGGCTTCACTGAGCTCTTCGGAGGCTCACTGCAGGGAAAGATAACGTCCCCCTTGTCACTCTCTGCGTTTGTACTTGCCCAAAGTCATGCAATGACTCAGTGGCAGGGCTGGGAAGAGAGCCCAGGACTTCCGACCCTCCTTGGAAATGCATCTGATGGCTGGAGCTGGAGATGCAGCGGCATCACGGTAACCTTCAGCCCGCCGTGCCCTCTCTCCCCGCTGCTGGAGCCGCCTCGTGTACTGCCCTCCAGCTTGTCCCGGGGAGGCACAGCGTCCTCACAAGCCTGCCAGCACGCCGAGCAGCAACCCCAGCTCCCTGCACACCTCTCCTCTCCTGCCTGGTGCCCTAGCAGTGCTCGGGGGGGGGCTCTTGGTTACAGCTGGGGCACCACTGCCGAAGCGACGGGGAGCAGTGTGCTCGGTGGGGTATTGCACAGAGAATCAGGCTTGCAGCTAGGCAGGGGAATAAAGGAGAAGCAACGTCTGTTCTCTGCCTCTAAACCAGGTCTGGGAAGGGAGCTGCTGAGCCTGGAGAGATGCTAAGGTGCCTTCGTGCAGGAACCTCTCGCCGCGGCGTCCACACGCGTTACCTGGCACAAATGGGGTGTCCCGGGGACGTCGCAGCTTTCTGAGAGCTCAGCTGAGGGGCTTGGGAGGAGAAGGCCAGTTAACGCTTGGGATCTTCTTCCCTTCCAAGGGCACAGCAGCAACCTGCTCTCGCTGCTGGGAAGCATTCCTTGTGTGCCCATGAATCCTCCTCGCCGTCACTGCGACGGGGAATCTCATATCGCGCTGATGATGCGAGGAGAAGAGGGCATCGCAGGCCTCTCTCCTGCTCGGAAAAGCTGTTTATTCATCTTTTTCCCTCCCCCAGACTCTAGTACATGATACAACTGCTATTTAAAAATGAATAGATGGCTGCTTTCGTGGCTGAGCAGGCACAGCGTGGTGGGCTGCTATTTTTAGGCTGAGCGCGGCTGGCGACGTGGAGGTGTCGCGGGGAGCAGGGAGGCGGAGGGGATTCTCTCGCCGCAGGGATGCGGGGGCAGGCGATGAGCACAGCATGCTGGCTTTCTTCCTCCCAGCTGCCTTTTTCTCCTGCCGCCTCCCCCGGCTCCCTCCTGCTGCTCTCTTGTTCCCTCCTCACTCCCCCGGCTCGCCTTTGGGTGCCGCTGGCAGGGAGGCAGCCAAATGCCTTTTGAAACGCAGGCAGGAGCCTAGATGCTCACGGCACGGAAAGGAGAAAAAAAAAAAACACATCTTTGCACAAATAAATGCCCTTGTTTAGGCATTTTTTTTGTTTGCTGAGAGCTCAGCAAGCTCCCGCTGCTGCTCCCCGCGTGCCCAGAGGCGTGCGCGCAGGCTGAGCTCTGCATCGGGTCCCGGCCACCCGCTCAGTGTCCCTGTCCTTTGCTGTCTGTCTGTCCCATCCTTCCCATCAAGCGAGCACTGCCTGAAGCCCAGGGCCAAGTGCTGGAAGGACAACATCAGCCAGGGATGGTGCAGGGGGGCTCGGGGCTCTGCTTTGCCCCCGCTGCCCACTGGGACCGGAGCTGCGGCGCTGCGGCAGGATGGCCCAGAGCAGCCTTGGGGTTGGATGTGCACGGTTAGAGGACAGGAGGGGGGAGTGAGACCAGCATGTTAAAGCGCGTGTTCCCTGTTCCCGTAAAGCAAAGCTCAGCCTTTGTCCAAAAAGAGGCTTGAAATATAAAAAAGAGAGAACTGAACCCCAAATCCGCAGGGTTCTGTTGCTGGGGCTGTGCAGCTCTGTGCTGCGATTGCCTTTGCCCTCCGCCTTGTCCTCCTGAATTGTTTTTGGGCAGCTCTTTGGGCTTACCTTCTGAAGGCATTGCAAACCTCCTGGCATCTTCTGGAGGCAGGAAGAGGTCAAGCACCGCTCAGAGGGCTGTGGTAACACCCCTCCTGCATTTGGGATCACGGCGTTCCCTGGTTCTTACTTGTGGTCGCGTTCGCTGTCTCGAGTGGTTTATTTAAAAAGTGCTTGATCAACGCGAGGCTGGCGTGCCCTGGTGGGACTTCTGAGATCAGGGCTGGGGACGTGACGGAGATGCACACGGTCGGGCTGATTTGGAGGTGGTGTAGCTTCACGGAAAACCAGCAGGGATCACATACCTCGTAGAGCAGTGCCCTTCTGGGCGCGGGGAGGAGGATATCGATCCGGAGATGAGCACAGCAGGGAAGCAGCGGGTGTGAGAGCAGCGAAGACCCTCGGCATCACCTTGCATCTCTCGTGTCCCTCCAGGGACCGTCCCCTCCCCATTCCTTAGGAGCAGGGTGCTGTTTCCCTGGCAGGAGCTGCTCTTGCTTGGGGTCTTTGAGGAGGGACCCACGGGAACTGTCGGGGTCTAGAGCTGTTCTGGGTAATGCTTTGTTTCTCCCCCCATCAGTGACACCGAGAAGGGGGATCCCACCGCCCGCCACCCGCAGCCATGGAAGGCGGCGTGCAGCTCCTCAACCGCGACGGCCACAGCATCTCGCACAACTCCAAGCGGCACTACCACGACGCCTTCGTCTGCATGAACCGCATGCGGCAGCGCGGGCTGCTCTGCGACATCGTGCTCCACGTGGGCACCAAGGAGATCAAGGCCCACAAGGTGGTGCTGGCGTCCTGCAGCCCGTACTTCCACGCCATGTTCACAAGCAAGTAGTCTTCCTCTCTTCTCCGCGGCGTGGTATCCCCGGCTCCTCAAACCCTCTGTTTCCTGCAGTCCCCTTCCCTTTCTGCCCTGCTCCTGCCTTGTGGAAGGATGATGCCTGTGTATCATCTTGGTGAGCAAGTGCGTGCCTCATTTGGCTCCCCTCTGTGCAGCAGTTTGCCCGTAATCCCCTTCCCAGGTATCTTGATGCCTGTCCTGCAGACGTAGACCCCATTCCCGGCTGCTTCTCCCCGCTGAGAAGTGGGCAGGAGACCTTCCTTGGCTGTGATGCCGGGCTGTGGACGTGGCTGGTTCCGTATACAGCCAAGTCTCCCTGCGGGGAAGAGTCCCGCTGAGGGACTTTGTTCGTGTGTTGCCCCAGATGAGATGAGTGAGAGCCGCCAGACCCACGTCACGCTGCACGACATCGACCCGCAGGCCCTGGAGCAGCTGGTGCAGTACGCTTACACGGCTGAGATCGTGGTGGGCGAGGGCAACGTGCAGGTAGGAGCCCCCCCAAATCCTTCCTCTCCACAAAGCTTGTATGAGGCGTAGCTCCTGGGGATTTTCTTGCCCTCTGCTCGGGACTTTCAGCTGTTGTTCTGTGATGCCACCCACATTTAGCAGTGGTCAGGGAGTTCCTCTGCCTTCCTGAGCCCAGAGGTGGAGTTTTTGCAACTGCCTCCCTAAAGCACAGTGGCAAGGGCAGCTCTAGCCCCAAGCATCTGTCATTCTCCTGCCACTTCCGAGCACTCTGGAGTATCGTAGGCATCCTTCCTGGCTCTTCTTAAACTCAGTCCTGTTGGAAACAAATAATACTCTGTCCTCTATGAGCTTGTGTGCATGAAGCCGCTCACTTAAGCTGTTCTGCCATTGACCTGCAGTGGGACAAGGGTGAAAATGGTGTTTCCTTGCCCTGGAAGCTCCCTTTTTCCCCATTCTTTTCCACTGCCAGACACTTCTTCCCGCCGCCAGCCTGCTTCAGCTCAATGGTGTGCGGGATGCTTGCTGCAAGTTCCTCCTGAGCCAGCTCGACCCATCCAACTGCCTGGGGATCCGGGGCTTTGCCGACACGCACTCCTGCAGCGACCTCCTCAAGTCTGCCCACAAGTACGTCCTCCAGCACTTCGTGGAGGTGTCCAAGACCGAGGAGTTCATGTTGCTGCCCCTCAAACAGGTGAGGTCCTGCTGGAGACGTGAAGGTGTGGGCCTGGCGAGGCTTTGCTTGATTTATCCTGGAAGGCACAGTCAGGAGCCTGAGGGACCCGCACAGAGGGGACAGGGTTTGGCAGGGAAATGTAGCCAGAATCTGTGCTTTGTAGCCAGAATCTGTGCTTTGGTCTTTTCTGTTTGATGGCGAAACAATACGTGGAGGAGTGCTGTCAGAGCGAGCTTAATCCCCTGTGAAACAGGGACGGGAGGCTAGCAGGGAGGATAATTGCTGGTGCTGGTGCTCGCCACGTGAGCTCTGGGTGCACTGCCCTCTGCCTGGGAGCACAAAGGGACACGTCTCCCTCTGTCCGTCCTCGGGGCAGAGGGGAGGGAGCATTTTGCCACCTGCTCCAGCTCTGTCATCCTTTGGCAGGCGAAGCGAGCCTGCTGGGAACAGCCAGGGCACCTGGCTCCATCCCATGAAATATTGAAGGGACGCGTGCGGGCAGAGTCATCTGCCTGAGCTCACTGATGCTTATTGGAAGTGTCAGGCACTGCAGCAGCTTCAGACACAGAAGGGGGGGGGAACGAGCCAAGGAGGGTGGCCGAGGGCAGAGCTGGCTCCGCACCCGTGCTGCAAGGAGGGGGAGCTGCACCTGCCTGCTAGCGGGGTCCCAGCTGCCCTGCGGATCCTTCATGCAGCGGCTGTGCACTCCTCGGCCACCAGCATCTGCAGGGGGCTGCTCTCTGCCTCTGCCGGTGCTGTTCTGCTGGCCACTCAGCTGCCTGTGGGAATAAATCCCTCGCTCCCACGCTGTGCCAGCTGACACTTGCCTTCTCCATCCCTCTCTGCAGGTGCTGGACCTCATTTCCAGTGACAGCCTCAACGTGCCGTCGGAGGAGGAGGTGTACCGGGCCGTGCTCAGCTGGGTCAAGCACGATGTGGACAGCAGAAGGCAGCATGTCCCCAGGGTGAGGGAGCCTGCTGGGTTCAACCCGCCAGCTCCCAGCGTCTGTCGGGGTGGGAACGCAGCTGTAGGAAGCTGCGGGGTGGCCAGAGGGCAGGGTGGCCCTGGCACCGGGCAGGGTGTGGGCAGCAGAGGGGGATCAGCCCTGCCTGCAGACTTCCAGAGCTTTCCCATGCATTCTCAAACAGGAATCTCAGACAAACGTGATCAGAGACTTCTTCCAACTCATGTCTTTGTACCTGCACCTTGGAGCCTCCTGCCGTGGGCACGCTGGGTGCGGGAGGGCTCAGCAGCCCCACGGCGAGGATCATTGCTCATAGGATGAGGATGAGGGACGTGTCCCGCTGGGCTGAGGGCTCCTGGCCCTGCAGGGGCATTAAGGCAGAATTGGTGGCTTTGTCACCAGCTGCCTGTTCTGCCAAGTGAGCAGGATGCCACCTCCACGCAGAGGCAGCCTTGTTGGTGTGCCAGGGTTTGGAGGGGTGGCATGGGGGGGTGTAAAACCACCACGGGGGGGCTACAGTGGCCAAATCCTTCCCACCCCGCTGATGGGACGTGACCCCTCTCCCTTCAGCTCATGAAGTGCGTGCGGCTGCCCTTGCTGAGCCGGGACTTCCTGATGAGCAACGTGGACACGGAGCTGCTGGTGCGGCACCACTCGGAGTGCAAGGACCTGCTGATCGAGGCCCTCAAGTACCACCTCATGCCGGAGCAGCGAGGGGTCCTCAGCAACAGCAGGACGAGGCCACGGCGCTGCGAGGGGGCCAGCACCGTGCTGTTTGCCGTGGGTAAGGCGCCGCCGGGGAGGGGATTGCCCCTTCCACGCGCGGATATCCTTGAAAACCCACTTCCCAGGGCCTCGGGACTGTTGTGTGCTCTGCTTTGCCGTCCCGTGCGCAGGTGGGGGGAGCCTGTTCGCCATCCACGGGGACTGCGAGGCCTACGACACGCGGACGGACCGGTGGCACATGGTGGCCTCCATGTCGACGCGCAGGGCCAGGGTCGGCGTGGCTGCCATCGGGAACAAGCTCTACGCCGTGGGCGGGTAAGGAGGGCAGGGGGACAAGGAGGGGCTGTCACCACCTCTGCACAGAGCTGTCTGTGCTCTCAGCAGGTGCTTTGGTGCTCTCAGCCTTGGAGGAAGCTGGGGTGGTGACGGGGATCCAGGCCCTGGGTTTCTCCAGCACACACCCAGGCTTCCCAGCCTCTCACACGCTCTCTGTTCTTTTTATCCCCCTACAGCTACGACGGGACCTCTGATCTGGCCACGGTGGAGTCCTACGATCCCGTCACCAATTCCTGGCAGCCCGAGGTGTCCATGGGCACCAGGAGGAGCTGCCTGGGCGTAGCGGCGCTTCACGGGCTTCTCTATGCAGCTGGGGGGTACGACGGGGCCTCGTGCCTCAACAGGTAGGGGATCGCCCTGCTGCGGCCTCCTCCGTTGCTCTTGCATGCACTGTCCGTGGCGCTGGGTGCCTGGGGAGCCCCCACTGTCTGCTCCCGACAGAAAGCCTGGCCCTGGCATAGATTTCTTGCAATCCAGCTGTGCCTCCCAGTGTCTTTGGCCCAGGGAAATAGCATCCTGTAGCCCTCTGCCACCACAGCCCGTGACCTTTGTTAGCTCTCCCCTCCGTTTTTCCCCTCCCTTTTTCCCAAGCCTTCTTGGGAGCTGCCCGCGAGGCTGTGTCAAAGGGCTTTGACCTGGGCTTTGCCAGCGTCACACCTTGTGTTCCTGTGTCCCTGCCTGCTGCAGCGCAGAGCGGTACGACCCTCTGACAGGCACCTGGACATCCATCGCTGCCATGAGCACCAGGAGACGCTACGTCCGGGTGGCAACGCTAGGTGGGTGATGGCACGAGGACCCGGCTTCTGTGCAGACCGTCTCTTGCGTTCCTGGGTGGTTCCTTTTCATCTTCTTCTGTTCCAGTCGCTGCCTCCCCTTCCGCAGGTTCCCTGGCCGCGGGTGCGGGTAACCCAGCCGTCCCTCTGCTATGTCCTGACCTGCTCCCTGCCTTTGCCTTGCTCCTCAGCCTCCCTCGTGGTTGGGTTCCGGCACATTCCGGCAGCTCCCCAGGGGACCCAGTGCCCCCACGACTTGTTCCTCAGCTCCTTTGTGCTCACTTCGAGCTTGGAGCACGAGGGCTGGCTGCGGACGATCAGCCATCCCTAGCAGGGAGGGGAACGCCTTACGAGTTTTCCCTTTTGACAAGGGGGCAGTTCCCTTACTGATGATCCAAGCAGTAGTGCGGGGTCAAACCTGTGTCTACCGGGGGTGCCATGCCACGATGTCTCATGACTCCGCCGAGCGACTTCTGTCCTTAAGGAGGATGCAGTGGGAGAAGCGGCCACTTCATTACTTAGTGCAGCTCTGGGGTTAATGCAAGTTCCACTCCCCCCCCCCCCGAGCTGGACCCCCGTGGGGATGCCAGGGCAGCGCTCTGCTCCCCGCCACCCCAGCATCTGCTGCGAGGCGTCCCCGGGCGCCTCTCCCCTGCCTCGTTCTGTGCTTCCAGCTCTCGGTGCTGACTCAGAGGTTCCCTCCCCTCCATCACCAGCTCGCACGCCGCCGGCCACGGCCTTTATTGGCTTTCCCCTGCTCCAGCCTCCGCTGCTAAAAATATCCCGTGGCTCTGGCGGGGAGCGCTTGCAGCTCCCGTCACGCGGAGGTCAGGAAGCAGCCGGCGGACGAGCTCTTTGGGAAGCTTGCGGCGGGGCTGGGAAATTGCCCGATGAATATTTCACAAGGCTCCATGCTGCAAGGCAGGGGGGAGCCCTGCCAGCCCCCTGGGGAGCGGGGGGCACCCATGGGGACACCCCATGCGGCGTTTCTGGGGGATTATGCGGGGACTGGGGGGCTTCAGCTGATTCCTGCGTGTGTCTGACTGTCTTTGCAGAAGGCAACCTCTATGCTGTTGGGGGATATGACAGCTCGTCCCACTTAGCCACGGTAGAAAAGTATGAGCCCCAGGTAAATCCGAGAGAAAGCGTGCCTGGTAACCTCTTTTCTTTCTCCCCTCCTGGTGGGTGCCTGAAGGGGCCCTGCAGGAAGAGAAGGGCCACGCGAGTTGCTGAAGGATGTAGCAGAAGGTGAGAGGTCTGCTGTGCATGGTTTTGGAGCAGGCAGCTGCCGTAGTTGAAGATGGGACCACGTCCTAGCAAAGTATTGCAGGGACAGGGGAGCTGGAGGGGTGCTCAGCTGAACGTGGGCAGCACGGAGCTGCCCGCCTCCTTGGTGGCACGTCCCCATGGACAGCCCTGAAATGGGGCCATACCAACCCCTTGTCCAGCAGTTCTGCAGGGGCAGAGCATCCGTGGGGGCAGCCCAGAGCAAATGAGCCATCACCCACCTCTGAGATCTCTCTTTGAGGTTTTTAACCACCAGAGCCCTCCATATCCTCGGTGCCCGTAGGCCAGCTCGGCTTGTCTAGGAAGAGCAGTTCTCGTTCACGTCTCCCAGCTTCCAGCCCGAGGTTTTTGCTGCGTGCTCACCCGGGGCACTTAGCAGGGATTGCAGGAGGCTGGGGACAAGGGTCTGGGGGCTCACAGCTCCGTTACAGCAGGCTGCAGAGCTGCAAACAGATCAAAGAGAAGCTCCTGGAGGTTTTCTGTGAGCCCTAAAGCCACAGCCGTGCCTTGTAGAGGTTTGAAATAGCCACAGCTCCATCCCCGTGCCTGGTTCGGTTGCGAGATGCCTGGTGGCCTGGCACAGAGCTCTGCTCAGGGGGTGGCAGGGCTCCTGCCAGCTGGGGCTGTGCTTTCCCGAGCCTGTCGGCAGAGGTCTCTCCTGGGGCCTCGCACCTCTTCCTGCTGGAGAATTGTTTCATCTGCGAACTTTGGGTTTGTTTGATAGCTCTTCTGGAGCCGCAGCAGTGTCCCAGAACCCTGCATTCACAGTCCTCCCAGGTGCTTAGCTGGGAAGGGCAGAAAAATCTTCCCCATGGGAGCTGTGAACAGCGATAATTTGCCTCTCTCCTTCAGCAGGAGCAAACCAAACCCATGCAGCAGAGCTCTCCACCCTCCATCGTCTCACGACATCTCTGTGATCCCCTCCAAAACTGTTTTGTTTTGTTTTGTTTTTTGCGAGGGACGAGAGGAGGCTCACAGTTAGCCTGCAGCTCGTGCGGGCAGCGTGCTGCTATCCGCCTGCAGCCGAGCTGGAGAGCCGTGGGGCCGGGCCGGAGATGGCAGCCGGCAGTGCTGCGATCCAGCTCGCTGTGCAAGCAGCTCGTGGCCTCTGCTCCACATAGCGATGCTGGGAGGGCTGCTCCTCGCTCGCCTGTTGCCCTGACCTCTTTGGATGAAGGGGAAAGAGCTGGGGTCCTGCCAACAGCGTTTTCTGGGGGGAGGGCTGTTAACTCAGCGTGGGTAGAGCAGGGGTGAGGGGAAGAGGACTTGTACCCGCGGCTCATGAGCAAGCATTGCCCCCTCCCAGATCAACACCTGGACGCCCATTGCCAACATGCTGAGCCGCCGGAGCAGCGCAGGGGTGGCCGTGCTGGAGGGGATGCTCTACGTGGCCGGCGGCAACGACGGGACCAGCTGCCTTAACTCCGTGGAGCGCTACAACCCCAAAACCAACACGTGGGAGAGCGTGGCGCCCATGAACATCCGCAGGTAAGGAGCTCGGGGCCAGGAGCTCGTCCCTCCGAGAGCTTTGCCGCACTTGGCACGGCGAGCGGTGCGCCGCAGAGCGTGCCCCAGGGGCCGGCCGGCCCTGCAGCTGGCTGGCTCCGTGCTTGCTGCACAAAGGCAACCCGCACGTCCTCTGTGGGGGATTTAGGGGGGTGTGTGTGTGCCAGGAGGGGCCTTCTGCAGCGGGCGTTGTCTGCTGAGGGATTTATTCCCGGCTCTCCGCATGGCTGTACAGGTTCAGGTGGCGCAGCTGGCTGGGGCCACGTAGATGTTGCTTGGCTGCGGGAGGATTTTAAGCTTGGAAGTGCAAGAATTTTAGGCTCCTGTTATTTAGAAATAACACTGCTGCTGTGGGAATTGGATATCGGAGTGAGGGGAAAGACTCAAAGCCCTGTACTGTGCTCTGCCACGAACACACAGTTTCTTTTCATGGGGCATTTGTGAGGCTGGGCACCCCCTTTAGCGGGGTGGCAGAGCTCCCCCGCACCCCGCGTGCGCTGCACTGGAGCCTCACACCCCTGTGGTCTCTGCGCGGTCCTTCCAGGAGCACCCACGACCTGGTGGCCATGGACGGCTGGCTGTACGCCGTGGGTGGCAACGACGGGAGCTCCAGCCTGAACTCCATCGAGAAGTACAACCCGCGCACCAACAAGTGGGTGGCAGCCTCCTGCATGTTCACCCGCCGGAGCAGCGTGGGGGTGGCGGTGCTGGAACTGCTCAACTTCCCACCCCCTTCCTCGCCCACCCTCTCGGTGTCTTCGACGAGCCTTTGACAAAGGAGCAGGACCTGCCCTACCTCAAGGGGACAGGGGCGCCTGGCGGAGCACCCGGCCGCCGTGGCCCGCCCCGCGGGGCAGCCGGTCGTTATAGGAGGAGAGCGAAGGCACCGGGTGCCACCTCCAACCCCAGCACCCCCAGGGACCACGGAGCCATCCCCGCTCTCGGTGCACGCATGGGACCCGCGCGGCGGTCAGAAATGTGCTTCCCGGGGGAGCACCCTCCTTCCAGGGGGCGAGGAGAGGGGGTGCTGTCTGCCCCGTCCACGGACTCATCTCACCGCCCTCCCGAAGGGTGTGTATTTTCCTTCGGGGATGGGAATCTCGAAACCATTGCTGCTTCTCGGATTCAGACGATCCGGCCGGTGCCGCACGGGCGAGCACAGCCAGCCGTGGAGGCTCCCCGGAGTCCCGTGGGGTGGCAGAGGTGGGCGGCGCTCCTCCCAGGGACACGGCCGAGCGTGCGAGCTCTCCTCTGAATGTCACTGTAGCCAAACTCTTTACCAAGCCTTTCGTGCACTGTTCAAGACTCTGAGGCCACCGCATGGTTCTCAATGGTGTCTAATCGATGCCTTAAAATAAATGACTGAAGCCCAGCGAAGGAACAGGGCCTGGAGGAGGCGAAGTTTGGAGACAAAGCTGGATGCAGCATCCTCATCCCTCGGTGTTTCCCGGCTCAGCTGGCCCAACCTCGCTCCCAAGGCTCCCAACGGCCCGTCCCTTTGGGGCGGCCCCAGACGGGGGGATTGGACTTGTTCGCATCGTGCCCAGGTTTTGCTGTCCCAGGTTCAAGTGGCCGTGTGGCTGCCTGCTCCCTGCACGTGCACCTGGTGGGAGCAGATCGGCCTGGCTGCTGCTCCCCTCTCTGCAAAGCAGGTTCTGGGTTCTGGGAAGGGTTCTCGGTTCTTGAAGGAGAGCAGTCCAGCCTTCTGAACGAGGAGGGTTGCCTGGTGTTACTTTTTTGGGTGTTCATTTTTCACCTTTTTTAACCTGAGTGCCAGTATTTTAATTTTAATGACTTCGTATCCTTTTATTTTTACGCTCTCCCGGTATTCCCCATCCCATCTGCTTTTAAGGCAGCAGAAGGGATGCAATTACTTTCCTTAATTGTCGATGAGATGATGACTGTGTCCTGGAAGACGCGTGGGTGTGTGTGCATGTGTGAGATACCATATGTACAGCGAAAGCAGCATGGAAGGGACCATGTGCAATTAGCAACTCCCCGGCAATTAAGCAGCCACTTTAACTAAAGGTTGAATAAATTAGCACTGTAAATCACAAGCCTGTCCTTCCAGAGCCGCCTGTGCCATGGGACCTCCTGGGTGGTTGCTTAGGATGCGATTTCGATGTGTGCGCGTTGTAGGGGAGTGACTCGAGCCCTGGTACCTCAGCGGTGTTCGTGGGGCATTGGAACGTGCTCTGACTTTGTTTGCTTCAGACTTAATGCCTTCAGCCGTGTGCCCCCGCTCCTCCTTGTTCCCCATTTGCAGAACTCACGTTTCACTTGTGATGGTATTTGGCCTAGATTTGCAAGTGGCGTGGGATTTCCTGCTTTCTTTGGGGTGGAAAGAGAGCTTGAGACTCCCCAACTTGAGGCGATTTGTCCCGCGATCTGATTTCTCCTGGACAGGTGCCTGCATGTTTTACAAGCCCATTTACAGTGCCTAAAGTTGGACACCTGAAATTACCAGCTGCTCCTGAAAATCTAGACTGCTTCTCCCCCTGGCCTCCCCCCCAGGACAGTCTGGGCTTCTCGGGCTGAGGAGGACGTTTTGTTTCTCAGAACAGACTTGAAACCCGCCTTTTGTTCCCCTGCCACTTCCCAAGACTCTGTCGAAGCCAGCCCAGCTCAGCAGCTCTCCCCTTCCTGGAGATTCACACCCTGTGAGCGGCCGGGAGGCTCGTGCAGGTTGCCTCCTGGTCAGCACGGCGGTAGGGCTGCCAAAAGCGGTGGCGTTCATCTGCTTTGTGTGCAGGAATGAAGAACTGGCGAAATCCGCATTGGTGTGTGTGCGAGTGTGCGTGAGAGAGGTCTCGAGCCTTTTCTTCCCGTTCCTGTAAGCAACATCAGGATTTTAGTCTTCTGCTGGGCTCGTTTCAGCCAGCACATCCAAGGTGCCCTGGGCTTTAGGGTCCCCTGTACAGGAGGATCGGCCTGAAAGCCTCACGGTACGCTCAGAAAGGGGCTGGTGCTGGGACGCTGAGGCCGGTGTAAGGAATGGGATAAGGAGAGCTGCGATCCTGAGCAATTTATGCTAGAAAAGCTGTGCAATGCTGCCCTGCCTCCCGAGGGTCAGGGAAAGGGGCAGTGTGACTCCCGTCACCCTCCGGGTGGGTCCTGAGCAATACCACCAGAAATTGTGGAGGAGGGAGCCCTTCGTGTCTGACGTCCTAACTATGCAGGTGCTCACGGCTTTCCCCTAACGGGAAACAGAGGAAGGAAAGGGAGAAACAGTTCCCCAGCAGCTTGCGGGGGTCCAGAGCACCCCAACCCACACTGTGTGGACACGAGGTGTCAGCATCTGCCCCGGGGCGATGCCGGGGCCGGAATTGGTGCTGCACGCCCCTTGCCTCGGCGGGGATGTGCGTCTGTGTGTGTCCGTCTGTGCGTTGTACCCTGTCCGAGCGGGGAGGAGAACCGTCCCGACCCTCCGTGGCTTCTCTGCCAGTTTTAGTTCAGTGGTGTCTCGCCCGAAACGCCCCTCGTGCCGTTTCCCACGTGAATTTCCCCCGGCTGAGGGGCGGCTCCGGGCTGGCTGTGTTGATGTGCTTTGCCCACCGACCCCGCTGGGGATTGCGGGGGGACGGCCAGGGTGGGCCGAGCCCCGAGCCCACACGGGGCAGGGGTTTGCTTGGCCATCCCGGTGGGCAGACCCTGTCTAGCCATGTCAACCCGTCGTCACTTTGATTTCTCTGTAAGTTATCCAACTTATTTATGTGGAACTCTGTTTCTCTGAATTTTTTGCACTACGTGGGACTGGGGAGGGGATACAAGCAATACGAGCCAACGTGTACAATAAAGATGTTTTCTTGAATACAGGATCCTGTCTTCTGCATCCTTTCTTCTCACTTCCCTGGCACGGAGACAGGTAACATTGCCCCGTGCAGATGGTGCTGGGCTAGGACTGTCCTCCCCAGAGCAAAACCAAGGCAAAGATGCTGGTGGTGCTGGAGCCCACTGGGAAAAGCCCAGCCTGAGGCACAGGGGCTGATTTACACCTCTCCCTGCCTTTAAATTCCACGTGGGGCTCCCCAGGAGTCCCGCTCTCCAGCGCTGCTGACAGCTTTTCCCTGCAGTGGGAAGGAGAACCGGCCGAGAGCCACCCTCCCTTACCTGCAGCTGTCACACGCCTCCCGCCCGGGGGCAGGAGCTGCTGCCTGGCCCCATGCGGCGGCTGGGAAGGCTCAGATCTGCCTCCACGAGCTGCTGCCACTCACTGCTGGCTAGGGGGGGAAAAATGCCAAACCCATTTCATGGCAGTCTGAGGCGGGGGGGGGGGGTGAAAAGGGCAAGGAGAAGCTGCGTGGCAAGGGGTAACCACATCCCGTGGGGGCCCGGAGGGGAATTTTCCCATGCATGCATGATCCTACCCCTGCAGCAAAGCCCCGATGGTGCACAGCAGCCGCAGCACGCCTGGCTGCTGCCCTGCCCTGCTCCTCACCGCTCTCTAGGCTCAGTCCTGGGCTTCTATAAATAACTGCTGTGCTGCAAAAGGCTGCAGCCCGGCTGCTTCTGCCCCTCCTGGGAGCAGAGCCCCGGGGGTTTGGGGAGCCGACAGCCCCGTGCGCCCAGCAGGACCCTGGTGGCAGCAGGAGGGGGCAGCTGTAAGGCTTGGGGCTGTAAGGTTTGGAGCTGTAAGGTTTTGGGCTGTAAGGTTTAGAGCTGTAAGGTCTTATTTAGCGCAAACACGCCGGGGGAACAGCACGTTGCTGGTCACAGCGCCGATCGCGTTAGGCACGGCTCTTAGGAGGAATCCTATTTTTTCCTGAAAAAAACACCAGTTGTTGCTGTTGGCTGTGATTCTGGGGGGCTGCCAGCAGGCTCTGGGACGTGGCTTTGCTGTTGGAGAGGGAAAAGAACTTGCAGAAGTGGCCCCGCATAAAACATCGGGGTTTTCTGGCAGGGGTCCCCGGAGGGATGCCCGGCTGCTTTGTGCAGCCGTGAAGGGTTAATGAACTCTGTAAGGAAGAGGCTGTTTTGAAAGCCAGCCGTGTGGAGGCCTTTGACAGGTTTTATGGCATGTCTGTTATCAGCAGCCTCCGCGGGCTGCCGTCGCCCGGCTGTACGACCGGCTCCGCGGGGCTGCGCTGCGTTCGTCCCCGCAGGGCTCCTCGGGCTCCCAGACGGGGCAGATGCAGAGCCCAACAAGCCCGGTGTGTCTGTAAGCTCTCACCTCGCAAACCCCGCAGGACTCGGGCAGGTCAGGGAAAACATCCCCGGCCAGTTTTTAAAACCCCTTGTCCAAGGATCTCCCAGTCTGGGAGCTGCTCCAGCCAGAAATGACCTTTCCTGCTTAAAATACGCACGCTTTGGGGTTAGCCTTGTCCAGCTTCTCTGCCCCAGCATCGTTTCTTTTCGCCTCCTTGCCAGCTGCTTGCTTCAGGGCTGCTCCCCACAGCAAGACGGAGATCCTGGGCCGTCCCTCGGAGCAGCAGGGAGACAAACCTTCCCCCTGACAAACCCATTATTACAGGATCGGGCATTTTACCCCCCGAGACATTGCTGTCCCCATCGGCTTCTTCCACTCCTGGCCGATGCCGTGGTCCTGCGAGACGCTCTGCAAGCAGACAGCGGCGATCCCAAACCTTTCCTGCTCAGGTCTTGCAAAACTCACATGTGAATTCCCCGCATGTTTTGTGCTTGCCTTTTCACACCCACCTGCAGCACCAGGGGAGGAAAAGTGTTTCGTCACTTGCTCTGACTGCGCTGCCTGGCTTTTTTCAATCCCTAAACCAGAAATATTTATTCTGCGTCTACCTTCTGCATTCCCACTCACGGCCCACTATTAGCATTACCACTTCCACGCAGCAAGGGGCTCACACCACAGTCAGGAAGCTCTGTCTGGATCCTTTTGAAGTGTTTCTTCTAAAAGTATCCCTGTAGTTTTGCTTATCATACATGTCTCCGTTTGGGATTCGCTTCCTTTGCCAATTTTCCATAATTTCTGGATTTTAACGTGTGTGTAACTTCAATATATACATTGGCTTTCCCATATTTATTTCTTTTTCTGCTGTTAGTTATACTTTGAATCTATTATTGTGTTTTTCTACCATGTGTTTCACTTCAAATCTAATCCAGGCTGTTCCTTTCCAGCTCATACAACTGTCCCGAGCTGCAGCCTTCTGAACACCCTGAGCAATAACCGTCGGTATTTTCTTCCTGCTCCCTTTTTCTTTTCCCTTTTCCAGCCGAACCAAGCAGTGATTTATTTCCTATAGGGAAAACGCTCCCGAGGAGCTCCTCAGGGGCTCCAGCCTCGTCCTGTCTGCCGATCTGTGGTCTCCCCATGCATCCTCGGAGCAGTGCCCGTGCGTGCCAGGGCATCCATCCCTGCGGGTGCCGCGGTGCGCACGGGGCCGTGGCTCTGGAGCCGGCACCCAGCCCCTCCCCGCGGCACGCAGCGCGTCCCGGCCCCACGCGGGGAGGGAGGAGAAGCGGAGCGGCTAAGAAACCTTGGCCAAAAGTCTGTTTGCTCGCAGCTCACACCCACAAGAGTCACTGCAGACGGAAGCGGGGAATGGCTGCGTGACACACCGCACCGACCGCCCCGGCTCCG
Source organism: Oxyura jamaicensis (assembly GCF_011077185.1). Lineage (NCBI taxonomy): Eukaryota > Metazoa > Chordata > Aves > Anseriformes > Anatidae > Oxyura > Oxyura jamaicensis. Next base: position 3,688,646 of record NC_048913.1, on the reverse strand, counting down.
CGCGCCCGCTCGCTGCTCCCAGCTGCTCCCGCTGCCGCCGGCATGGGGAACATAACTTGTGTTCCCCAGGCACCTGGGAGGTTCAGGCACTCGTTCAGAAGGAAACCTTCGCTGAAGAAAGAGTAAGTACGCTCGTTTTTATTCGGGACAGTTTTTTCAAGCCGTCCTGCTGACTGTCTCCACGCGGGACGGGGCTGAGCCCTGCTTGGGGAGCCCAGGAGCTGTTGGCAGGCTCGGCGAAGGAGGGCTCCTGCGGGGTTTTGAGTGGTGCTGGCGGTGCCAAACGTGATCGACTGGCTGCCAGCCCCTGGGAGGTTATTGCGGGGCTGTGCTGGGGTATCCCGGTGAGGCTGCCCTGAGGAAAAACTTGATTTGGGTCATTTTGGGTTGAAAAATGGAAACTCCCCTGTGGGGCAGATGGGGTGCAGGGCAAAATGCCTGGTGTTCCTCCTGTTCACCCACAGCTCTTTAAACGTGACACCCAGAGCTGCGGTGCCGTGGGGTGGAAAAACAGCCTTCACATCCCTTTAATTTCAGACAGCCCCAAATCCCAGCACCCTGCCCCTTCAGTGCAGTCCCTGCTTGTACCCCCGCAGGAAGAAAATGCCTGCGAAATCCTCTCGGGGCTTTGGTGTCGGGTGCCCGGGACAGCACTCAGGTACCACGGTCCCAAAATAGAGCCCTGGAGGAGACGCTGCCACCGGTCCCAGGTCTCGGGGCTGCCCTAAACCAGCAGCAGGGCTGTGGGAGTCCATGGGAGAAGGGTTGGGGGGTCGGGACCCCGAGGGCTGACACCGGTCCCTGCTCCCCGGGGAGATGAAAGGCGAGGAAAGCAGCTGGGAAATCCCAGCACAGCAGTCCCAGTGCTTCCAAACCGGTGCCTGCTCCTCACCGGTGTGCGCATCAGGACGAGCCGGGGGCTCTGCTGGGAGCGGAAGGAAAGGGAGAGGGAAAGCACAGAGCTCCAAAATAAAACCTGGCTGTGTGTGTGTGTGTGTGAGGGCACACATCTCCGCTCCAGGGGGCTGACAGCAGCCGTCGGGGCTGTGTGGGGCCTCTGCCTTCTGAGCACAACATCCTTCCCTACTCGTCTGGAGGCTCGGTTGAGCCCAGCTGATCCTCTGGCTATGGGAAGAAATGATGAAAAAAACAAACCAACAGCAAACCGAAACAAAACCCAAACACTGACAGGTGCAGCACAAAACCCATTACAACTGTCCCAGGCTGGTTATCAGCCCATTAAAGGGCTGGGATGATTAGAAAGCCCATGACAAACTGCTTACTTAGCGTTCCGACTTCCTTATTTCTGGGAAGAAATAAGAATTCACAACACATCAGCCCAGCTCTGTGTTTACATGCGTGTTTTGTTTCAGTTTTTCTTTTTTTTTTTTTCCCCTCCCTTCTGTAGGCAAAATGGGAAGAAAAAACTGCCCAGCTTTTTCGGCATAGACGGAGGTGGGGAGCGAGATACGACCACAGACAAAATCCTGCAGTACATCCCGGGAAAGGCAAGTACCAACGCATCCTGCCCCCTCCCCGGCCTTCCCAGGGCTTATTCCCACCCATCCCAAGGCCAGATGTGTGCAAAAAGGGCCCCGAATGGGGTGGCAGCAGGTTTGTCTCCCACCCACCACCCAGGGGCTGAGTCCCCTGCCTGTCCTGGCAGCGTCACCGACTGCTCGAGCTCCCTAGAGAGGGCTCGAGGGGAGCTGCCGTGTCCCAAAATTCGTCTGATGGTTGTGGGGGTGCTGAGGGCAAGGCAGGCAGCACGGTGGGAACATCTCCCCCCTGCTTCTGCTGCTCGTGGTTCTTTGTTTCTGGGTCGCCCCGCGGAGGAAGGGAAAATGAGAGCGAGCACTCAAAGGTGATTCATTCCCACGCTGGAATGAGACGGAGCAGGCAGCGCGCTCGCGGGGAGCCTTGGGAAGATAATCAGGAAGGGCAGGTCTGCCCCGGGCACGCAGCAGCCCTGTGGCCATATGGCCCGCTTCCCAGCCCCGCTCGGGGCACGCAGGGGCGCACCGACGAGCCCCGATGTGTTTGCCTGGCTTTTGGGGTTGCCCAGGGCCACGGATGGAGCAGTCCTGGGCATGTGCCCCCCCCCCCCCCCCCGATGTGGGTATGGGAAGGGGAAACTGAGGCAGGGATGGTGGCAGGACTCCGTCCCTTGGGTTTTGAGCAGCTGGAGCTGAGAAGCTTGTCGGGGGCTCGGTGTCCAGGCTCTAGGCAGTCCTCCAGCTCAGAGGGGATGGGCGCCGTCCCCTCTATTTGGGGGCACCCTGGTGGGTACAGGGGGAAGCTGTTCGGCTGCCCGTGACTTCTGGCTGAGGGCAATGGGGTGGGCACGGCTCCCTGCCTGCCCCCTAAGGGCTGTGCAGCACTTCGGGGGACCAGATGCTGCCTACGTCCCCCAGGAGAGCTGTGGTGACAGCAGGTCCTGCGAAAGGAACCCCGCGAGCTGCCAGGAGAAAGGTGGCCGGGGATGATTCCGTGGGGAGCAGAAGTGTGGGATCCCCTCGGGGCAGGAAGGAGGGTGGAGCGGTGGGGTGGATGTTACCCTGCCAGGGGCAGCTGGGATCCACGCTCCCTGCTCAGCCGCAAGCATCTTGTGTGGCCAGGAGAAAGCTACGATTTCGCCCTTTTCCCACCCTCGTTTTTCAAGGAAAAAATAAAACAGCAGAGAGCAGGAGGTGACCGGGTACTGCGGGGTCTTAGGGCGAGCAGAGCCATCAGCGTGGACATCCCCACCTCGGGGGTGATGGGGTCACCCACAATGTGCCCATAGCAGGCACAGCTTGGGATGAGGGCAAGAAACACCCCTGAAAACCTGTCCCCATGACCCCACCGTGGGTAGCGTCCCTGGCACGCCAAGCCAGCCCCCCTGCTCCCACCCAGTGCCTTTCGTCCCACTTTCCCACACTTAAAACTGGGGGGGGGGGGGGGGGGGGGGGGGGAGGACGGGGCAGGAGAGCAGCGCTTCTCCTCTGCCTGTTTTATCATCCGGCAGCGGCTTTCGGCGCCCCGGGGCAGCAGCAGCAGCCCTGCGAGGCTGAGCCCTTCCTGGCAGGGCCGGTGATTCAGCGGGGAGTCACCGGGGGCTGCAGGGGCCAGGTTAATCAGCAACGGGCTCTACCTGCGGGATGAGGCAGCAAGGATGGAGGAGGAGAGCGAGGATGTGGTCACGCTGCTGCTGACCTGCTGCGTCGCCAAACCCCGAGAAAAATAAGATTTCCAGGGATCTGCACTGCCTGCAGCACAAGGGGACAGCTGAGCTGCCCAAAAATGCGCTCATTGGGCAGGGAGAGGGTTTGCCCCCAGCACAACCCAGCCAGGGGAGGGCTTCCGATTGTTATTTTCCTTTGTTTTTGGCTGCACAAGGTCGTTGTGGGGCTGCCAGTGCTGCTTTTTGGGGGATGGCTGAGTGCGGGCTGTAAACCTGTCCCCCAGTGGGCTGCCCCGGGGACATCCGAGGTGTCTGCCTTCTGCAGGGCTTGGGTTCACGCAGCCTGGAAACTGCCTTTGTACCCAGAAAGAGCATCGGGAGCTTGTGGGAAAGGGCATGGAACAGGGGCTGAGCCCAGCCCAGGTGCTGGCCAGGCCACGGGTTCCTGGCAGGAGCAGCAGAGCCCGTGGTGGTGATGTCTTGTTCGCACGGCAGACGCATCCGAAGCGCCGCGTGTCACCGCTGCGCCTGGTGGGGACCTGTTCTCCGGGGATCTTGGCTGAGGACCTGGTCCAGCTGCTGGGTTTGGAGGTGTCCAGCTGCCAGCACCGCCCTCCTGAGATGCGGGCAGGGACCTGTGGAAAGCTGGGGGCAGCTCCCCTGGTGCCTACTCAAACGCTGTGCTCGGCTTGGGTTTAACTGTGGCACCCCAGTGAAAAACAACCGGGTTCAAAAAGTCCAGGAGAGCCCTGCCTGGTAAAAAATTGACCAGAACAGTCCCACTTCTTCCTGCAATACCTGATGAGGAATGATAAGACCGCTGGCGCTTGAAAGGCTTCTCAATTACATCTTTCTCAAGAGAGAAAAATCCTGCTCCCCCCTTTGACCCTGGCCGGGCGAGCAGCTGGGCTGTGCCCAAACTGCCTCGCTGCAGCTCCGAAGCCAGGAGGGAGCAGCTGGGGAGCTGAAGCTGGCCCCAAACTCCTCAGAAGGCTGTTTTTGTTAAAGTCTCACTGTCTGTGACCTGATGTGGTGGCCTTGTCCCCATCAGGGCATCGCATCCCCACTAAAGATGGGATCTGGAGATGGTGCTGCCCTGCCCTGAGCTTGAAGGAAGGGGTTGGGGCGTCGGGGGCACCTCACCCCTGCGGGGCTCTTTGCCAAAATCCCTGCTGGCTTCCCAGCGACCAAGTTGCTTTTGCATCCCAGGGCCTCACTTATTGCAGGGCAATTCGGCCGCCAGCATTGCTGGGGGACCCTCTCTGCTCATCGCAGTGTCCCCGCTCTCGTTCCCGCACCCCTCCTCACCCCGCCGCCAGGTTTTGTTATCGGTGCCCCCCCCCCACCAGCCGATCGGCCGCTCTGTGTTCGGGCAGCAGCTCCTAGTACAACTGCAATCGTTTCCTTTGCTTAATTGCCTCTCGGTGAGAGCGTTAATTGGCAGCCGGCAGGTTCCCACCTCCGGGGGAGGATCCGGGTGCATGCGCACGGGTACCGCGTGGAACTGGCTGGAGGGAGACGTGGAGCAGAGAAGGGCTCAGCCCGCACCCCAAAAAACCACCTCAATCCACGAGGGCGCAGCGGGAGCTCCAGTCCTTGCGGGTGGAAGGCTCCCGGGAGCGGAGGAGCGCCGGAGATGGGCAGGGTGATGGGTGAGGAGAGGGGTTAATGCCATTCCGCAGGGCTGAGTCACGGGGGCCCCAGCACGGATCTGGTGCTCGCTGCTGGCTCGCCATCCATCACGGGGCTCAGGCAGCTGTCTCGCTGGCCGCCGGCGGCGGGGGAGCGAGGGCTGCGCAGGGCGAGAGCTGTCACCCCATCCCCGTGCGCCCTGGCTCCCTGCTAGTTCCTGGAAATGCTGCTGCAACAGGGGGGGAGCCACATGCCACTGCCGAGCCCTCTGGCACAGGACAAAACCCAGCCTGCAACGGGCAGAGTAGGGTCCCCCTAGGGTGGTTTGCAGCCAGGGAAAGCTTGCATCTCCCATCTGCCTTTCTCCTTTTCTCTGGAATTAATATCCTGGAGTCCGTGGCATGCCTAAGACTGATATTTAAATCTCAGATGGGCACACAGGGCATGGACCTGGGGGGATTCTGTGGTTTTGCTGGGATGCAGCCCCTCCTTCAGCCCAAAAAGTCAACCAGCCCCCAGGAAAAATCAGGAACAAAACGAACATTCTTCCCAGAGGAACTGCTGGGAGAGCTTTTCACCCCCGGCCTTGGTGCAATGCCCCACGGGCTTTCGGCAGCACAGTGCAATAGGGGTGTGGGTTGGTGTCGTTGCACAAGGGAGGGATTTCCATATAACCAGGACTCAGGAAATAAGAGAAACTCCCCGCCTGGAAGGCAGACTGTGTTTGCTGAGCCAGGGCCGATCCTTGCTCCAGTGAATTTAATTAGGACGGCAGGGGGTCAGCTGTGGAGCTGGGGGACCCTAAATGCAGGCTGTGCTTCTGCGCCCCCTCTTTCCCACCCCATAAAGCCTCCTTTTAGCTCCGTATCTCCCCAGGCCTGCCAGCAGCACCCGAAGCCAGCACGCTGGCATGGAGACCCAGCAACAAACAGCAGGGGCTGGGCACCCTCCCAGGGCACCTTTTGGAGGTCGGGTCACGCTGGGAACATCTCCTCCATCCCTCCCACCTCTGACTTGTTTCTCCTCAATCCTTTCTACAGCACATTCAGAACCAAGAAAACCAAAAAGAAAACCTGGACCAGAGGTTCCCCAGCCTGTTCAAGAAGGGAAGGAGGAAAACGGTTGTCAGGAACCTGGGGAAGATCATCTATTACTCCAAGGTCAAGCTAAAGCTTCAGCACTGCCAGGTAAGTCACGGCACGTGGCTGGGGGCTCGGAGTGGCCCTGCAGGGCTGGGAAGTGACGAGCAGTTTTGGGCAATGGGACCCATGGGGACCTCCTCCAGGTGTGCGTTTTGTCCGTCAGAACCCCCAGAAATGTTTTTTTTTATATATTGTTTTCTGCAGGAGGTGAACGACTGCTACCTGGAGCTGTTCCAGTCTTACCTGTACTTCCAGTCCATGGGCTTCAACGGGCTCACCTACCAGGTGGGGCACCTCCCGGGCAGCACGGCCAAACTGGGGGCACTGGGAGGACAGGATGGGATGGGGCAGGACAGGGAAACCCCGCTCCTGGGGCTGTGCTGAGCAATCTTTTAACCTGGTGATGCTGGTTAATTACAGGCAAAGGCTGCTCTGCCGAAAAATCACAGCCGAGCAAAGCCTGAATGCGCTCTCCCTCCACGGGAGTATCTGAGCATTGCTGTTTTGGGGATGTTCGGCAAATTCGTCCCTTTTAGAAATGATTTATCGCCTTCTAGGTCACTTGAGGTTAATGCAATGTGACAATGCGGTCTCTTGAGTCAGCCAGCAAGCCAGCCTTCAGCCGAAAAGACACATGTCAGAATATAAACAATATCACAAAATCCCCTGTCTGCTTTATAGGCAGCCCCTCAGATTATTAATTCTAAAGGAATTAAAAAGGAATTAATGTGCCAGCAGTGGTTCCTAGACATCACAGCAATCTGCATCCTTTACAGCCCTTGTTCAGAGCCCACGACAGGGAGCACAAACTTGTCATCTGTCCCCGTGCCTCGTTGCAGGAACCCGGCAGCCCAATTTTGCTTCATGGGCATTTCCATCTGGTTTTCTTCTGTTAAATCAGCATCGTTTTGTTGAGGTCTCTTAAAACCAAAAGACTTGAAGCGTACAGAAAGCATTCCGGCCAGCAGGGCAGTGGACATCCCGAACGTTTCCATATTTTCTGCAGCCCAACCTGCTGGGGCCGGGGCTGGGTTCCCAGTCCCCCACGATAAAGGGGTGTAGGTCACCTGTCCCCCGAGATAACGGTGCATCCTTCTCGCGCAGGGACTGCTGCCTTTGAAAGAGCTGAATGTGTGTGAAATCGAGACTGGGAAGAGCCCGGGGCAGGAGGATCACGCCTTCCGCATCACAGGTCGGTGCCTCCGCGCTCGCTTCGGGAGGGGAGCAAAGGGTGCATTAGTCACAGCCTCCTGCTCTTTGTCCCCCTCTGACCTAGTCCCAGAGGAAAACACAGAGAGAGGAGGCAGGGGGGTGATGCTCGTCCTCCCACCGTTTGCATCCTTCCCTCCGAGGCTCCAAAATTCCTGCCCAGGGCTGCAGGCAGGGAAGGGGCCGGGTGGGAGCGCAGAGGATGGGCTGATGGGGCACCCGGTGGTGGTTCCTGCGGGAGCGGAGCATCCTGAGGTACATGTGAATGCAAATGGGAGCGGTGCTGAGGGGTGAGCTGCCCCACCAGTGACACCAGGCGGGTGCCATCAGGGCACCGCATCGTTTCTTCGACTCTCCCCCGGCAGCCCTCCTGCCTCCATGAGCCTTTTAGATTTTTCTCGGCGAGATCTCCCTTTATAAACCATTTCCTGGGATAACGACCTGCTGCAGCATGGCCGGAGGCTTCCTTGGGCAAAGTCATTACAGAATTTCAAGCCCCAAGCCCCCAGGAGGGGCAGTTACAGCATGAGGTGCACAGAAATAAGTGGTTAACCCTGTAAAGGCAGAGCCGAGGGAGCTCATTCGTGCCCTGTGCCCACTCTTAGAGAGAAAAACGTACGATGGCCACTCGAACAACAACAACAAGTAACATGTAAAAAAGAGCTGGGAAAAATGACCCGCTGGTTTTAAGGACTGCCGGGTTGTTGCATCACTGTGCTGCGTGGGGCAGGGCTCTCCAACCCTTTTTGGCAGCTGAAAAGACGAAGGCAATCTCCGTGCAGGGCTGGGCGGACGCGCTCTGATCGCGCTGAAAGGCGGGCGAGCGCGCCTGGGTGGAAAATCGCCCCGAGCCGTGCTGGGTTTGGGTCCTGCTCAGGGGAAGAACAAACCGAGGCTCTTCTGGCAGAGGGAGGTGGTTAGGAAATAGTGACAAGGAGAGGCTGGGGAGGCAGAGATGTTTAGGAATCCCATGAGATCAGCGGAGCAGTTTTATTTCTCCGCTGGAGAGGGAGAAACCAAGGCGCAGCAGGAGCAGAGCCTGGTGTGTGGCCTCAGGGTGGGAGTCTTTTGTCTCATGACTTGGCGACAGAAGACACCAGCCCATCCTCTTGTGAAATCCTGCAGATCTGCCCCAGAAACTGTGCTTTCTGTTCTGCTTGGTGCCTCGGAAGGTGCCAGCACCGTCGCTGCTGATGCTGGTACCTTGGCTGCTCCAGCCTCCGGAGCATCCCGGTGCCCCTGCCCCAGCTGCGGATGCTGCAGCAGCTTTTTTGTCTCCTGGAAGAGCTCTGGGTGGGAATCAGCTGCAGCCATGCAGGGAAGTGGCTTTGCTGACCCCGACCTTCCCCTGGGAGCCTTCCCACGGAAAGGGGAAGCGCGGGGCAGACGAAGGGCGCACGAGGGCCGGCACAGGTTGCTCAGCCCCGCTGCGTCACGGCGCTGCCGCAGGCCGTGCTGCTGGAGTTCCTCTTCTCCTTTCCCCCCCCTTAGCACCCCGTTGGATGTGGCGGTGAGGGGCGGCAGGGCAAGCAGCGCCGTGCTTGGAAGGATTCCTGCTGCCTCTGCGATGGTCTGGGTGCTCCGGGAAGAGCTCGGAGCTTCCCGAACATCTGGATAACGTTGTCACGTATACACCCTCCGAGCTGCCCTGCACAGAGCAGGGAATCTCTTTATCTCCACTGCAAGGGCAGGGAAATCAAGGCAGGAGAAGAGGAGAGAGCTCGGAGCCACGCGGGTCGATGGGCACACGGGTGCCCAGGGCTGCGTGCCACCGAGGTGCTGCGATGGGTCTGAGCGCCGTGACTCACGGGCTGCCGTTCAGCTGCCTCGGTTTCCCCGCCTCTGTGTTTGTGTTAAGAGCATTTCTGGACAGACGGAGGTGTCTCAAAGTCTTAATTAACTGATAGATAATGCGGGAATTGCGAGATGACAGGCGCTCCACGGGAGGGCAAAGTACCGTGTTTATGCCGGGCGCTCGTTATCGGAGTACCTCCAGGTCCCACGAATCCAGGTCTTACGAAGCATGCACCAAATATGGCCTTAACGTGAGATCATGGGTAAATTATTAATCATAACGTCCACTCTGCAGCGTGCCAGAAATGATTAGTAACGTCATCAGGTTGTCTCTGCAGCGAGTAGCAGAGGGTGTGTGAGACTGGGGCTTGTGCTACGGGGGGAACGATAGCTGGAGACATTAAACCCAGCAAGGTGTAGGGCTGTTCTTTCCTCCCGGGCCATGTCCGAGAGCAGCTTCAGCTCGTCTGGCACAGGCCCTATCTGGGGAGGCAATAAATAAACAGCACTGGGAAGCTGCTGCTGCTCCATACGTTTGCAGCCGAAGTGAAACCAAGAGCACCACGATGGCTTGGCGTGGCGTCACCGATGCTTTTCGCAAGCTGACAGGGGCTTGCGGAGTTAAAAGCTGCCTGCTGATCTCAGGCGTGACTTTTGGACTCTTGGACTTCTGCTCCTGGCCTGGTTTTGGACTGAAAAAGGGCGGTCAGAGCTAGAGGTGACTGCGGGTGCTGAAGGTGCTGGAGAGGTTGCCTCCCGAGAGCTTCCCAGCAGCCTGTCCCATGGCAGGAAACGTGACGGAGGTGGTGGTGGCGTGGGCTGGAGCCGGGTGGCCGGAGAGCAATGTCCCAGGCAGCCCGGGGTGCGATGTGCTGGGCCAGGACAGCCCCGGCCAGCTGATTGCCCTGTGATGCTCGTGCCCTTATCTGCTCGTCTCATCTCGGTTCTCCCAGGTCCTTTGCTGAATCCCCTTATCGTGTTCTGCCCGACTGAGTCAGAGCTGAAGCAGTGGCTTTACCACCTGGAGAAACAGATCCACCTGAACGGAGGGAGCCTGGGCTTGCCCTTCCTCTCCCAGGTGAGCGTCTTGGGCCGGTGAAGCTGTGTTAGAGGGGGACAACCCCTGCAACCGGCCGCTCTCTGCATTTTCCAGTGCCTTTTTCCATCCTCCTTTGGGGCTCGGGGCTCCTCCAGCCTGGAGAGCGTGAGCAGAGGGCAGGGGGCAAAAAGGCAGTGGAGCTCTGGGTCCGCTTCCAAGTGCTCCCTGCTGTGCTCGCTGCGATTTCCAAATTCAGGGTGGAGATGTGGGGTTTAATCCTGACCAGTCCCCAATTCTCCAGGCTGGCTGCTTCCCTGCAGCAGCCAGGAGCTGCCCCTCAGGTTGGCACGTGGGGTCTGGCAGGGTGTGGGTGCCCAAAGGGAGCCTTGCCACCCAGGGCTGCCACACCACGAGGTTTGGGGCTACTTCGGAGAAGTTCTCACCCAGTTGGCTGCTGGCGCAAATGTCCTGAGCTTGCAAAACATTTTGGAGGAGGAGGCTGGGAGTGGGGTCTAGAAAATGGGACCAGATTCAAGAGGCTTGCCTTCTCTTCCAAGCTTTATGGGGTGTTCTCCTCCCCTCCTGCCTCCGTCTGCCCACGTGGATATTCCCCTCTGAATTCCCCCAACGTGCAGATGATGCTAGGCTCGAAAGCTGGCTCCTGCACAGGTTTATTTGCTCTCTCCTGCCTCTGCCCCGCTTGAGAAGTGTCCTTCCATGAGCCCTGTGCTGGCTAAGCACTTAGGGGAGGACGCGCTGCCCTGCTCCTCAGCCCTGCTCCTGTCCCCAGGACGACTGGCAGCAGAGCTCCGTGGGGAAGGAGGAGCTGCGGTGGTCCGTGCAGAACATGCCCGTCCAGGAGTGGAGAGGGACCGAGCGGGAATCCCTCGGCGACGTCCTCTGCGTTTCCAAAGTGAAGCTTCAGCACTTGCCTTTCCAGGTAGGACACAGCCTCAGGTTGGCGAGGCCGATGGCGCAGAGCCCTGCCCAACTGCTGCCGGCCATCCAGGGGGTCCCCGAGGGCTCCTTTAATCCTGTAAATGGGACAAACCAGCCCAGCAGCGGTGCCAGGGGATGGCACGTGTGCGCAATGAGCATTTGGAGGTCGGGGCTGGAGCTGCAGGAGCCTCGCCGGGAGGCTGTGGTCTGGCAGCAGCTGGGCTCTGTCCCCGGGGCTGAGCCTTCCTCCCTTTTGCTTTTCCAAGGAGCAGCATGACCGGCTGCTGGTGCTTTACCCTTCCACCCTGGTGATAGTGTCTGAAGAGCACAACAGCCTCTACTTCAAGGTAAGTTCACCTGCAAGCCTCTTCTCCCTCCCTCCCCACCCCACCGCGGCTATTTCAGCGCGGCCCCAGCTCTTTATTCCCCTCCACCTGGCCTTCCCTGCGCTCCCCGTCTTGGCAGGGGCTCTCCCTCCACGCCGCTCCCTTGCCAGCTGGCAGGCGAGCAGGCAGAGGGATGTTGCAAGCCATCTTCCCATGAGAAACACCTTGCCCTCCTACAAAAGCCCCGGGGGGAAGGAGCTGGCTGCCAAGGCTCTGGGAGGAGGAGGTTGGCGTGCTCCTGGGCGGCCGTGCCGGCGGCTTCCCCAGCCCCTTTCTGCGGCACCGCTTGAGAGCAAGGAGCACGGGAGCTGCATCCGCATGGCCTGCAGTGTGAGCCCTTAATCCCCCTTGCCAGCCTCCGTCCTAGGCACGGCTGTGACGGCTGTTAACCAGCCCTGTGCTCTCCCTGACCCTGTTTTCTCATGCTACAATGAGGGTGCCGAGACAAGCCGCGTGCTGCCCAACCAGCAGGTGCAGCGGCACCGGGACGTGGTGGTGCTGAGCTCAGTGGTGTCCTTGGTAGGACAGGGACCAGGGACCAGGGACGAGGAAGCCCTGTGGAGGTGGAGGGCTTGTGAAATTCAGCGTGAACCCACTGGGGTCCTTCGTGCTATTTCCCCATGCCCGTGTCACTGCCTTGAGTGCTGCAGGCTGCTTGTGATTCGGGCAGGAAGACCTGCACGGAGCATCCCACCGGCTGCAGGAGGCTGTGCCCGCAGCGGGAAGGGGCACGAGGAGGGCTGCACACCATTACAAGCTTTCCTCTCTCAGCCACCCAGGTGTTTCCCAGCAGCTGGTGGCTCCTGCCACACGCCTCCAACTGCGCCTGCTTTCGGGAACGCATAGTTTGCAGCTCCTGGGAACGGGGCACCGCGCAAGGGGGCCCTGGGCTGGGCTCCCGGATTAACTCATCCCTTTTGAAACCTTAAACCAGATTTGTCTTCCCCGGCCACGCAAAGCTGCCTTCCCACGGTGCCGGAGCGTGGGTCCGCGGGCTCCTCGCTAGCGGTGCCGAGGGCAGGGCTGCGCGGCTGACTCACGGCCGGCTCCCTGCAGCACCAACCGGCTTTTCCACGGGCGTGCCGGGGCACAGCAGCCTTCTCCCCGGGCTTCTGTGAGCCGGCTTCCCTTCCTTCCCCGCGAGCAGACGCCGAGCCCTGCCTCTGGTGTGCGAGGGAAGAGCCCGGCCCTTTTGTTCTCTGGTCTTGGGCAGGAGCTGGTGCGCTTGGGCTGACCCAAAGCAGCCGGTTCTGGCCAACTGCTGGTGGGAAAATGCCCCGGGCAAGGTGTCGAGGGGCACAGGGGGGGGCTTCTAGGAGGGGGGCCGTGCCCCAAAAAGGCTGGAGGGGCTGCGCAGGCAGTGTGCATGCTGTTTGCAAAGGATGCTCTGTGCCTATCCCGTGCCAGCCCCCACCCACACGCATGCCAAAGCATCAAAGTCCACCTCTGACAGCAGCGGGGGAAACTGAGTCACGGTGCGGAGCTTTCCCTCCCACATTGATCCTCCCGGCACTGCTCAGCCGGCAAATTGCTTGGCTGTGCAGGAAAAGCACTGCAGGAGCTGTGTGTGCCCCCACGGGACTGCGGCGAGGCAGCCGCCCGCACAGGTCCCCGACACCTGCAGCCAGGGACAGCGAGGGCGTGATGAGTTGGTTTTTTTTTTTGCCAGAAACCTGATTTTTGCAGCTGGAGAACTCAGGGAAATGGATCCCAAGTGACTGCACCGTAGGAGCGGTGACAGGGCTTTGCTCCTGCTCTCGGTGCTTGGTGGGGGGCATGGCGAGGTGGGTGCTCGGGTTTTGGGCGCTGCGCAGGTCCCGCGTGTGCCATCCTGGCCAAAATTGTCCCAGGGCCACTGCCAGCAGCAGGGGTGCGGTGAGCAGGGGAGGGAGCAGGGGCTGCAGGGACAAAGGGACGATGTCCCTCTCTGCTCACAGAAAGGGAGAGAAGTGAGAAATAAAGCAGGGAGCTCATCGGTGGGTGGTGTCCAGCACAAAATCTGCTACGGCTGCTCGCCCAGGGTGCTTCTTGCTCATCTGGGGAGCCCAAAAAAAGAGACCCCGATGCTAATTCAGTGTTGCCAAACCCCGGGCCCTTCTGCCAGGCTGTCTGTCACAGGGAACCAAACTGTCACTGGTGGCACTCGGTGCAGCGAAACCCCCACAGGCCACCGGAGTGGCAGCCACATCTGAGCCGCATGGCCCCGGAGCTCGCGTTTCCCCCGCTGGCATTTACAGGGCGCAGCCCTGCCTTTGTGAGGCTTCGCAGGGTACGGGTGCTGGGGATTCCTGGCTGCGAGGCTGGAAATCCCAGCCCAGCACGTCCGACCTTCTTCAGGACCACGTTTGCACAGTTTTCTGGAGAAGTCAGCTGTTGAAGCGTGGGAAATGGAAGCAGGAGAAGGCATTTTTCTGAGCCCGCTTCTCAGGGAGGGCTTTGTGAGGACACCCCCAGCTCGTGCAGCCTCGCTGCCTTCCCAGGCTTCTCCCCATACCCCATGAAGATCCCCCCAGCTCCCTCCAGCCCAGCCCGGTCCTCGCTGCCAGCACTGCTTCCCGGCTCTTCTCCTGCTCCCAGCTGTGCTGGCAGAACCTCGCTATCAGCTCCCGAAGCCTCTTGGCTTCCCTGGGGGGCAAAAATCTGGTGCAAGGGAGCGGAGCCAGCGGTGCCTGCTCAGGCGGGCGCACAGCCCCCGGCGCATCCTGCGTGTGCTCAGCCTCCTTCTCTCTCCGCCAGGGCGAGCTGCCGCTCAACGCCATCCAGGTGTTTTTTGAAGAGAACGAGAAAACCTCCTTTTTAATAGAAGGTGCGTGTCTGCCATGCCGAGGGCCGGGCCGACAGCGGCTGTGGAGCTCACTGGGCTTGGGCTGGTTTCGCTGGGCTGCTGTGAGCATCCTGGCACCCCGATGAGGTGAACCGAGCCGCCTGGGTGCTATCGCTGGGATCCGGGCTGCCTTCGTCCCCGTCCCACTAAGGCAGAGCGTCCTCCTGTGGGTCCCGTGCTGCTCTGGATGCCCGTGAGAAATGGGGAGGGACGGAGCAGGGGGTGCCCATGGGGTTTTGGAGGAAGCGCCGCGGGCTGCGCTCGCCTGCGGTGCCAGCGGGGCACGGTGCTGTTTTACAGGCCGGCTGATCAATTCGATCCGGGTGATCTGCCGCAGCTATGACGATTACCAGGAGTGGCTCGACTGCCTGAAAACAGCCCAGTTTCGAAACGCCGACTCCTCCCTGTCGGGATCAGAGAGCTTTTCGGGATCAAAGCTGCCACACCTCAGCCAGGTAACAGGCGCTGCGGGTTCGCGTGGCTCCCGATGGATGTCTCCGGGGGCTCTGCCTGCCCTGCCTTTGGCCATGTGTGAATGCTCTTGTGAGAGCAGGCTTTGCTTCAAGCCCCCTGCTTGAAGGCTCGAGTTGTGCCAGGGGAGGTTTTGTGAAGGATTTCTTGCTGGAGAGTGTGGTTGGGCACTGGGACAGGGTGGTGTTGGAGCTCCCAGCCCTGGGGACATTTCAGAGAGGTGCGGACATGGCACTAAGGGACGTGGCTCGGTGATGGGACCCTGTAGGTCAGGCTGATGGCTGGACTTGGTGGTCTTGAAGGTCTTTTCCAGCCTCAATGGCTCCATCATTCTATGCTTCTAAGACTGTCGTGAAGTTGTTGATCCCTGCAAATTACCTTTGAAGCCCTACGTTGTACCATATAGGCTGATACTACACTGAATTCCCCCAAAAGCAGATCCCTGGCTGCAGCTCAGAGCGGTGCCACGCAGTGAGGTGCTCCCAGCAGGACACCACCAGGCTCCCACAAGGAAAATCCCCCCGGTGGCATTGCAGGGGGATGGGGTTGGCGTGCCTGGGCACCCACCTCCCTGCTGCAAGCACCCTGGGGAGGGCTGAACCATGGAGCCGCGGCTTCATCCTGCCCAATCTCAGCCCCAGGGAGCAGCACAGAGTGTGAGGATGCTCGGGGTGCTCTGACACACTCCCCTTCTCTCCCCCAACAGCTTGGTGGCAGCGGGAGAGGCTCACTAGCCTCTGATGGCCGCACAAACTCCTGGGCATCCGGAGGGAAAGGGGCCACCCTGACGCACCTCTCCCAGAACAGCGGCTCCTTCCACGACGCACAGTCCTTCGTGCTGCTGTCGGAGGGCAGGGTGCTGGAGGACTCGCTCAGCTCTGGCTATTCCCAGCCTCTCCATGTAAGTAAACCCCCAAAACCCGGGACGTTTGTGGGGTCAGAGCGATCTGTCCAGGTGCCCAGGCGGGCTGAGCTTGCGCGGTCTGTATTCACAGCGTGGCGTTGCAAATCCGTGCCCGGAGCCTGTGTTTGTCCTGGCTCATCTCTGTCATTGCTGATAAGGGAAAGGCTGATAACGAGCCCCAGTTATTAAATTCTCTGTATGAGGGTTGTAGGTACAGGTTGCAAAAGGCTGGTGGCAGCCACAGGACCATGGGGGGTGTCCAAGCGCAGAGCGATGCCCACGGCACCCCGAGCAGGGCAGTGGTGGTGCATCAGGTGCACATGTGCGTGCCCAGGCTGTTGGAGAGAGCCCATTTCGCCTTCTCCTCGCAGTGCCTGCCCCACGCCAACTGGCCGAGCACCGGGCTGCCCGCACAGGAGCTGCGGAGGGGCGGCAGCGCCAGGAAATCCAAAGGCAGAAGCGGCCAAGACGCGGAGAGGACGGCGCGCGGCCTCATCCCCGAGCACCCCGGCGGCGAGCTCGTGCCCGCGGCGTACAGCGAGCCCTACTCAGCACTCAGCTCATGGCATCGCCCCACGGCCCCACCGTCGCACCCGGAGCTGAGCAATGTAAGGGGCTGAGGGGTCTGGGGGCTGCCCTGCTGCCTGGGGAGGGTGCAACAGCAGGGAACTGGTGCACATTTATCTCCTGTGCCTTGTGCTTTCCTCACCGGTGCTGCAGGGCAGTGGGGAAACCATTTCCACAGGGGCCAGTCCCCATCCCCTTTGGCTGAGAAGCATTTGGGGTGATCGCCCCCTGCTCGTGCCCTGTTCCTGCCTCAGTTTCCCCACTTGGATGGAGCCTGGTGGGTGCTGCCCCCCTGCACGCCTGGCTCCCTCGGCACACATGGCCAGATCTGGCTGCCAGCGAGAGGCACCCCGTGCTGCTGCTGGTCACCTCCCTGCCTCGGCACACAGCTTTGGGGCTCCAGAATTTGTGCCCCCAGCCATTTCTTTTCCTGCTGTCTGCCTGAGCCCGAGCAGATGTGGCACTGCAGGGCAGGCGCGGCAGGCTGGGGCAGGGCACGGCACGGTTCTCCTCCAGCTGGGACAGAGGCAGAGGGAACGGGTCTCCCCTGTCTTATTGGTGGATGCCAGCGTCACAACAGCCCCGGGAAGAGCCAGAAACCACGAAACAAAGGCCCAGACTGAGATGTCACCCAGCCTCCAGAAGCTGGAGATGAGTCAGAGGCTGATCCACGCCCCCCGAATAACCGGGGGCAGGTTGAAGGCGATATTTCTAGTCCTGTGCATCCCTTAGCAGCCTTGGCTGGTGCCCCCCATATCTCTGAGCCCCCTCTCCCCCTGGAGGGCTCCTTCTGACCCTGACCCTGAGCTGCCCGTGGGTTTCGCCCTCCTCCCTTCACACCTGGCCACCCTCCATCACCCCTAGCGGGGTGCTGTGCGCGACCTGCACCCGTTCTTTCTTTCACAGCGAGGGCTTTTGGCGCTGGAATGTAGCAGAACTTGCAAAGTGGAGAGAAAAACCTTGTTTTGCCTGAGTCTGCAGCAACAATCTGCTCACAGCAGGGCTGGTTCACGGTGGGGGGGAGCAGCCAGTCTCCACGGCAGGCATCAGCTCTGCAATTTGTTCTGTTTAAGGTCCTGCAGTGCCCAAAGACCTCCCAGCCCCTGCCCAGCAGACACTGGAGGGAGATGCCCGGGGCGCAGAGACCTCCCCAGCCTCCTGCTGGTGCTCCTTACCTCGCCAGCGTGAGTTGTGAGAGCAGCCCTGGCTCAGCCTGGTGCTGGGGAGCGTCCTGGGGAGCAGGGGTGGTGTGAAGCGCTCCGGGACCGCATGGCTACGCCGTCCCCATCAGCACATTTTTTCCCTTCCAGGTCTCCTCCCTGCCAGAGGAACATCTGGGCCCCTTGCTGCAGCCTCCAGGTGAGACCCTCGGGAGCTGATGGGGTGCCGCAGCCCCCTCCGCTTCCCCCAGCATCACTCGGAGCAGGGCTGGGAGGACAAATGGGGGGGTCTCGTGCACCTCCTCCTTCTTTGCTGACCCCGCTGGTGATGGAGCAGGCAGCCACGGGGCGCCCAGCAGCTCTCCGAGCTCCGCTTTGCTTTCCTGCAGGTGACAGCAGCGGCGCTTATGACCTGCCGGAGGGCTGCTCGCGCCGCGGCTCCGCAGCCTACCACGACTACGCCGAGCTGCAGAGCTTCCAGAGCGACTTCAGCTACGACAACCTGTGGGAGGCCGAGGGGAGGGCGCCCAGCACCCCGCGGGGATCCCCAACGCCCAGCCCGCAGTTCTACCAGGCCTGAGGAGGGGTCCCAGGGCCAGGCACACGACAGCCCCCGGGCTCTTTTCCCCACCTGGGCTTCCCATCCCGGCGGGGTGCTGGGAGCAAAGGGAGGGGATCTGCGGGGAATCCTAAGAATTGCTGTTAAGCCAAACCTTCCCCCGTGAGCTCTGAGGTCTGGGATGTAGGGGAAGATGTAGGGGACCTGCCCGGCACAGCACGTGAGGTCGGTAGCAATAGGTAGGATTGTCCTCCTGCAAGATCGGAGCTGTCTGGCAGAGATGGAGACAGCAAGCCAGGGTTTTGGGGGATGTTCTTTCCATTTTATGAAAAAAAAAAAAAAAAAAATCCTTTCCTGATGGTGCTGGCTCCAAATCATAGTGTGACCTGCAATACTGAGAGCCGGACACCTCGGAGGTGGAATAAAGCAAGGTGCTGCCACAAAATTAGCCACGAAACAGGGCTCGTGTTTACCCAGGACTTCGCAGAAAGGACGCCCTAGGTTCCCCCTACGGGACCGCGTTCTCTCCTCCCACCTCTCTGCACACTGCTGGGCCCACACCAGAAGCTGCCTGGGGATCCTTGGGCAGGGAGGGAAGGAAAAAAAAATCCTCTGCAGAGACCTGCAGCTCGCTCTGCCCCCCGCCACAGCAGCAGCAGGATCAGGACACAAACAACAGGGGACAGAGTCTCGGTGCTATCTCTTTGCAGCCTCTTCAGCCAGATCCTTTAGCACATACAGGGCAGCAGCAAACCCGAATGTTTTTTTACCTGAGGCTCCAAATTCTTAACCTTTGTTCCCCAAAGAGGCTGCAAGCCGAGCATAGTAGCAAAAATCTCAATTTTCGTTCTTTCACTGGTGCAAACAAAAAACAACCCAGGAGCTCTTTGTACTTGAATACCTTTGCATTGTATCGCAGTGTTCTGTTATGTTTTGTTTTTTCAGAAGGTAACCAGCCGAGTTTACATGTAAGGTTTGATTGTATTTTATGTATTTAACGTGTAAATGTGTCTGAGTTGTAGGTCTATTTAATTTTGTAGCCGAGTTGTAGGTCTATTTAATTTTGTAGCCGCGGATGACCTTCAGTACTGTAGAACGGGCAGCTCCGTGCTCCTCCGTGTGCGTGTTGGTTTGGGTCTTCTAGCTGTTATTGTTCTGTTTCAGGTTCACTTTCGTGTTAGGAAGATTTGTCCCTAATAACCTAACCCCCAAGGACCTATTTATTCGGGACAGGATCTCAGCAGGGAGCAGCAAAGGCACGTGCTGTCCTGGAGGGGGCCGTGCTCGTGCGCTTTTAATGCGCGTTGGCGTTAAAAGCTGTCACCACGATCCTTTTAATCGTGTTTTAGCGGCGATGTCTACGTTGTACCAAAAGGGGAAAACCCCTCCCTGCTACTGTAAAAGTTCCCCTCTGGATCACTGTGAGCCCGTGCAAATACAACAAACCTTCTTCTGGAAGACTTCTGTTCTCTCTTTTGCCAGTACCTGGCTTGGTGGCAGTGAATTTTCGCCCCTTGGTGCTGTAACGGAGCCCTTCCTCCGCTTGTGTCCCTGGATCCCGCAGGATCCCCGGAGTGCTGACTCCCTGGGGCAGGGCAGGCACGTGCAAACACCTAATCCCAGAGCAAAGTCTCCACCGCATGGCGGATTAATGCCAAAGCTCACCGGCCTTTGCTTTCCCCCGGTGTCCTGGGGGTCTTGGAAAGGAGCTCTCCAAGCTGCCTCCTGCACCCCTATCGATCAGCCCAGGGTGCACAGGCATGCGAGGAGCCCCCGATGTCAGGACCCCGCTGCACAGCACCCGAAGCACCTGCCAGAGCTCGCAGGGCTCGCCCCAGCTACATCGGGGCTAAATTTGTCCCTTCCAAGCGCTGCCCTTTGGACGTGCGGGCTGCTCATTTCTCACGCCTCCAGCACCGCCTCCGTGCGCGGCTGCCGGGGTGTGCGCGGCTCCTGTTTCAGGTCCTGGACTGTGTTCATGCCTCGGCACCTGAGGTATGGCCTGGCCCCGTCCCTGCCGTGCTGCTGGGCAGCGTTTTGGGGTGACAGGCGAGCCTGCCCCCAGCACATGGGCACCGTCGGGGTTTGCACCGATGGAGAGCGGGGATGGGGGTGTGGGCACGACCCCAGTGTCCCACCTTTGTCCTGCTGCTCATGAAGACCTGCTCCCTGCTCTTCCTTCCCTGATGCCCCAGAGCACCTAGGGATTATGATGGCAAACTGCCACCGAAATGCTTGTACAGCCCCTGCCTACAAGCAGCTAAAGGAGTTTTGCTTATTCCCCTTCCTTACAGGGGTTTGACCCCCTATAAGCAGCCCTTCTCCCTGGTCTCTCTCTATTTATCCTTTCTTGGAAGGTAGTACAGCTTTCTCAGGCTGGCA
The DNA here is from genome assembly GCF_011077185.1 of Oxyura jamaicensis. Taxonomy (NCBI): domain Eukaryota; kingdom Metazoa; phylum Chordata; class Aves; order Anseriformes; family Anatidae; genus Oxyura; species Oxyura jamaicensis. The sequence goes on along the minus strand of NC_048913.1, from coordinate 3,668,475 downwards.
CCATTAATGCACAACAATTGATGTGCATTTACCAGCCCGAAAGTGTTTCCAAAGCAGCCCCCATGAGCATCAGACCAGTCAGGACCCCCACCTGAGCTCCACAGCTCAGCTTCCCTGTTGGGTCATTGGGTTTGGTGGCCTTGGGTTTTCCTGAAGGTTTCCCATCGGGATGCTGACCCAGGAGCTGTGTCCACGTACACCTGCCCGGTAGCTGGGAAAACCTTCTCATATTTTTTCTCTGTCACTTCTCAGCAGACAAAGGATTTAGAAATAGGTTCGCTTAATGTGGCACCAGGTGTCTTGGTACAGGTAGAAAATTGAAATTGAAAATGGAAACTGTAGTACCTGTGAACGCACAAAATACCTCCCTTTTCCTGGAAAATGCCTTCAGCCACCCCAGCAGCAGAGGCGCAGCCTGAGCGAGGCTGGGGGGCGCATCCCGCGGCTCCGCGCGGTCACAGGACACCCGCCTCTCTTCGCAGAGCAGGTGCACGACACAAGGTGACATTCAGTGCCAACAGTTCCCCCTGTGACAGTCTCAACGCCCTCGCTAGTGCTAAAAGCCGTGAATTGGGTGTTGTGCCCCCCCGAGATATGGAAACCCCTGGGAAGAGCGTGCTGCCCCCGCAGCAGGGACCTGGCGATGCACAGGACGCAGCGGCTCGGCGAAGCGCAGCTCCCTCGGGGATCCTCGCCGGGAGCCCACCCCAGTGCCTCGTCCTGGCCTCGCTGTCCCTGCGAGCAAGGAGGGGGCACAAGGCAACGCCAGCCCCGCTGCAGCCATCCAGGGCTGGCACCAGCAGCCCTCAGACACCCCTCTGATGTCCCGCGAGAAGACGGCAATGACGCAGAAATGACCCAGCAGAAATGCCCGCAGGAAGCTTTGCTCTGGTTTCATTGCTGAGAAGGTGAAGCAGAATAAATAAATAAATAAATTATAGATATCAGGAGCTGCTCTGGCGAAGCGGATTGCTGCGGGAGAGGGGGAGAGGCACAGAGCCGTGCCAGACCCCGGCTCCGGCGCGCATGGCAGGGCAGCGCATGGTCTGCCCCGGCAGCCCAGGAGCGTGCACCTGCCTGACTTTTTCATCTGCTTGGCACGGCGAGGTGTCAGATGTGGGAGCTACGTGCGAGGCGAGGAAGCGGGGCGGGATGGCACGGTTCCCGCTGCCGGCCCTGACGTTTTCTTCAGCGAAGTGCAAACAGCCTCGCCGCCGCCGCGAGGATGCTCCGAAAAGGTCGTTTCTATTGTGGTGGCCGGCGCTGTTGCAAAAGACGGTGAGCTTCTGGCTGCTCCCTCCGGGGAGAGATACAAGCAGGCTGACCTGGCCGCGGAGAGAGGCGAGAGCTTAAAAGGTCAGAGAACAAACCAAGCGTTAAAACTGCAGGCAAGCCCGTGCTGGTTTCCTTGAAGGACACTGGAGATGCTGCTGCTTGAACGAGCACAGCAGACGCTCCCAGAGCTGCTACCAACGAGCCTCTTGCAGTATTTCCCTTTGCATCTGCAGTGGGCTGAAATATTTATTTCATCCGATTCTGCCAGCGGAGAACAAAAGGGGTGTGAAATGCACCTGTGACCTGGTGGATAATCTGGTGTCTTCAGTGGCTTGTGCAGGGGGACGTGCCAAAGCACATTTGTTTCTCCAAGCCCAAGCTCTGAAGGACCAGATCCCGACGGTCCCAGACAGGCAAGGTGCTCTTACTGCAGAGGTGACGGGCACCTCACGCTGCCGTGGTGTAACGCGGTCCTGAGCTCTCCTGGGAAGAAAGCTGGCGCAGGTTTCACGCTCTGGGATGGAGACATTGAGGCAGCGAGATGGGCTCCTGGAATCAGAGCGGTTAGGGTTGGCAGGGGTTGGGGTGGGAGTTCAGGAAGACACAAAACCAAGGGAAGAAACCAAGAAACCAAGACAGGGTCAGGTGCGTGCCCACGGGCTGCCCCCATCCCAGAGCTCCTGGAGGAGATGATGTCCTCAAAGGTGTCCTCAACACCATGGCTTCTGGCCAGGAAGGCTCCCAGTTCCACTGAGATCTCCAGGCCAAATTTGCACCACTGAGACAAACCGGAGCAGCTTTCCCAGGCATTTCACCCGCTATTAAATTCGGTGATTTCTGGCACGAGCCTTTACTAGCTGCCAGCACTGCACCTGGGAGCGCTGCACGAGCTGGGAGGGAAACTAACTGTTCCTGCACCTGCAAAGCGAAGGGAAAATGTTATTTCTTCCAGGCTTGTTTGGCAAGGCTAGAAAACACAAAAATCTGAAAAATTCAAGGCGAGCAAGAAGCCAGCAATGCCTGTTTGTGCTTCAGCTTCCACTGGGATCTTCAGTCTGCAGGAGGAGCTGTGCAGGATGAGAGGCGGGCTGGCGGTCCCAGGGCCCCCTTCCTTTCAGCAAGCCTGTCTGCTGCCCTCCTCTGCCCTTTTTCTGCTTTGCTCAGCTCTGTGTCGCTTGGTCTCCCAGGAAAGCCCTGCAGAATGAAATCGCCCGCTTCCTCCAGCTGTTCCCCCATTACCCACCCGCCACGCCAAGGCTGCTGCATTTCCACCTGCCGCTGAGCTCGCGGGGAGCGCTTAATGGATTATGGCTGGATAAACAGTAAAACTGAGCACATGTGAGCCTTTCCCCCTCCCCTCTGCCTGCCGTGCTCCTGCGAGCGAGGTCTGCTCGGCAGGACTTCCAGGGCTGCAGTGCCAGGCTGTGCAGGGAAGGATGGAGCAGCCCTGGGGGTGCTGCCCTGCGCCCCCCATGCCCACCGCTGTGCTCGTGGGCACGGTGCGTGCTCAGGAACAGGCTCTGGGGTGCAGCCAAAGGGGAGGAGAAGCAGCCCAGCACCCCGAGTGCTCTGTCCTCCAGGGCTCCCCATCCTCTCCTACACTTTTATACCAACACACCCTGTGCGGGTTGATTCCTCATCCTTTAAAACCCAACACTCGTTCAACAGTTCCACGCGTGGACGATGCAGAAAGAGGAAGGCACGCAGAAGTGTTAAATGGGATAGATCTTTATTAGAAGCTTTCAGCATATTAAATATGTTCTCTTCCTCCACAAAACTCTTCCTACTCAACGTACAGCTACTGTAGTCCATGTAGAGCCTGCACATCCCCCTTACCACCTACTGCTACGTGTCTCACTGTGCAACCACCGTGTGCTCTCTTATCTGCAATAATACATGGTCTTAAGTGCAACCCCACACACATTAAAATTGCATGGCACTCTGCATTTCAAGGAAAGAGCCGAACCTCTCCTCTGTTCCAGAAGACAAATCCTTACTGCTCCTACAAAGCTCATAGGCAGACCCACACAGGCATCTGGGGCACGTTTCCCCCCGGTACCTTTGTGGATCTGGTCCCTAAGTGCTTAACAAATCTCACGTTTGTGCTGTTGCCAGACTTGGGAGTGCAGAAAACCCTCACGAATAATGCCCTTGGGTCCCAGGAAGGCGCTTGAGACAGCGAAGAAATCAAACCACCTCCTTGGTGTTTTCCACCCCCTTCCGTGCCGGGTCTCACCCCCGGCCCCACAAAGCCCCACGCTCACCCTCCATCCCCTCCCGTTTCATGTTCCTAGGACGGGAGGCAGCAGAGGCCCCAAGTGGAACACCTAGACCCTTGGCTGGCCAAGTGCCTGCGTCCCGTGTCCTCTCCAACAAGCTCCTGTCCTTGCCAGGGCTCTTCCCTGTGCTCAGCCCCCCTCCCTGCTCTCCTCCGTCCCCTTGCTGCGGCATCTTCTTAGCAAAGCGCCGTGCTGGGGCAGAGACAGCTCTTCCCCAGCTCTCTCCTCGCCTCCCCCCCAACCCTTTTGTAGGACACGAAGCCCTTCTCCTGGCTTCTTTGGCTCCCTCCTCCCTCTGCTGCTCCCTCCAGCCCCCAGGTGAGCTCAGCGGGGAGGACGGGCGAGCAGCGCCCCGGGCCAGACACCATGACTACTCCTAGCAGATGGCACGAGGATGCAAGAAGTGTGCAAAGAAAGAACCGAGCCAGCCCACGCCGGGCTCCTCTTGTGTCCAGTACAGGTACAAACCGCCTACCGTATTGCCAACGACCGTCACGGGAAGGATCCTGCTTCCTGTGACACCCTGTCCCTTTTGGGGATGGGTCCAGAGAAGTCTCGGTGCTGGGGTCCAGGCTTCCCACGCTGCCCAAGGACGAGGTGCCTGGCCCCTGCCTCCTCCATCCTCGCCCGTCCCGGGGGGAGCACCTCCTGCGTGCGCCGGGGCTAGGTCCGCGGGCGTCCTTCTCTGGCCTGCCGTCGGAAGTAGCGGATGGCGGACAGCGTGCCAAAGCTCGCCAGGAACACTGCAAAAAAGAAAACAAAAAACCATCGTGGTCCCACGGTGAGACTTCTTCCCAACCCAAAATATCCTCCTCGCATCGTGAAGGTCACAAGTCGCTGACCATGTGCCAAGGGGGTCCTTCCCCTTCTGCCCTCACCCCTCGTCCCCACCACGCCGGGTTAATCCCAGCACGTTCAACCCCGCGCTGCCAACAGCTCACCAGACCACATTTATTCCTCCAGTTTGGGTGCATCATTTTCCCAAGGAATGGCTGGTTTGGAGGGAAAGAGCACACAGACTTCACGGGTTGGCTGAGACGTGGGGGGAGTGAGCGCTAGGGAATGACACGAGGCGTGGATCCCGTGCTGGTGCTTGCCTCTAGCATGGCTGGTGGCCATTTATGGATGGGATTACCAAGAAAAAAGCCCTTTTGGAAGAAAATCCCATCTCCTGGGGCCAGCTCTGCCAAGGTGTTGAAGGCGACAGCCTTACCCTGGTGTCTGCACGGTGCTGGTCCTGCTGCGGGAGTTGTTGCTCATGTAGGACTCCCATCCCTCCCGAGCAGCTTTGTGTGCCCCGAGAGGGGCCAGCTGCCGGGTCGCTGGAGGGAAGGACACTTTGGGAAGGACCTTTTGGGAACGGAGGACGTTTTGGGAAGGAAAGACCTTTGGGAAGGGAAGGACCTTTTGGGAAGGACCAGGGAAAATGGTGATAAAATATCTACGCCTGCCTGGCTGGGTGGTGGTCTACAGGCTAGAGTGGAGATGTCTGATCTTGGATGAGAAGGTCACAGTAGGGAACCTCACCAGAGCTTCAGGACATTCCCTTCCTTTTCTATTGTTCAGACCAATTTTTTATTCTTATTTTTATTTGTGGGCTATCTGCTGATATTCTGATCCCAGCCCAAAGCAGAAAATACCCCAGACTCCGAACCAGAAAATGCAGAGCTTCAAACAAAACCTCAGGGAGCACGCACACAGAATGAGGCCCTTCTCTGAGCCTCTGGTGCAGGTTTTCAGCTTGGCTCATGCCAGAGGTCAGCCTGCCCCGCTCTTTGCCCAAGCAAAGCCCCTTGCACGCTACCTTACGCAACCCCATGGCACGGGGCCGCATCCTGCTTCCCGCACCCCCTCTGCCACCTCCGCCTCGTACTAAGAAGGCAACGAAGAGCAGGCCAAGAGCTCCTTGTGATTGCTGCGCGGAGCAACCTTAGCTAACGGGCTATTCTCAGCCCCGGGGTGTCAGCTTCCTGCGTGACCTTCGTGGGGAACATTCCTCCCCGGAGAGCCCATGGGCGGCGCTGGCCCCGTGCCCCGCTCCTCGGTGCCACCTCCTGCCGCCCCTTCTTGCCTCGCCACCGGCTCTGCTGTGGCTGGAGAGGGGGACCGAGGGCTGTGCTTTGTGCAGGTTGTGTTTCGGGACACGCGTGGGGATGACGGAGGAGCTGGCAGGGTCAATGCACCACCGGGGTGGTATTTAGGAAAAAGATTATCCCTTTATGGCACGTTATAAAAATGCGTGTGCTTGTTCCAGCTGAGCACGCTTGAGGTCGTGGTGATGCTTTTTGGAAGCAGGGACCCTAAAGAAGCCTCTCCCATCCCCAAAACCCCATACGGGTCCCTAACTGAGGCTGGATGGAGCGGGGATAAAGCCAGGCTCAGCTGAAGGCAGCAGGCACTGTGCAAGGGGAAAGACCCTAAGCAAGCAGGACTCAGGACCGACACTCCTACGGGACGTGTTAAAAAGCAGCAGGACTCTACAAAAACAGGAAAACATCTGCATTTCCCTGCCAGCACCGGTGGGTCCGTTAGCATCCCTGCCTCCCTCCCCGCCGGGTCCTCCCCCAGCCCCTGCCCGCCCCTCTCCCCCAGCCCCGTGCCGCACGCACTGGTTTTCCAGGCGTCCGGAGCCTGCAGGTCGGAGGTTTTCACCGCCCAGGAGGCGAAGGCGCAGAAGACGAGACACATGTCCTTGTGGGTCAGCGGCAGCGGGGCCTCGGGTATCCCTGCGGGGACGAGAGCAAGCTTCAGGACGCCTCGCAGAAGTAGGTTATTTTTGTTCCCATGTTTATTTGATCAGGCGTTTAATTAAAGCCGGCTTATTAATTAGCTACCACCGTGGCAAAGGGTGTTTTGTGTTTTTTTTTTCTCCCTGTGCAAACAGGCTGGGAGCTCTGTTTTGAGGCGCCCCTTGGGATGAGTCACTCGGTGTTTGGTTTGGATATTAACGGGAGGCACTGCGGCTCTAAGCCCCGCGTAAGCTCTAAGACAAATACGCCGGCTGTCCCGGTGGTCAGACCTGCTCTGCCTTTCCCCCCGTCCCTCTGACCTGCCCCCGTGCTCAGGAAGCCTTTGGGGTCTCTGGATGGCGCTTTGCAAACCTCAGCACGTGTTTTTAAGCCCCCTTCACCCTCAGCTGGACACGTTCCCCCCCATGCACACTTTTTTCCCCCACCAATATGAGATCAATCAGCAACCCAACCTCACCAGCCTGCAGCTCGGCAGCCGCTGCCTTGTCTCAGGGGCCTGAGTGCTTTGATTTTGCTCTTTACCCTCCAGTCCCCTCACCAAAAACACAACTACACGGTTTGGTGGGACGGCACGGCTGCAGGGACAGCCACCCTGGGTAGGACAGGGACTTTTGGCCAGCCCGTCACCCCACTGCAAGCACGCTCAGAGCAAAGCCAGCCGTGCCCAGACCTCCCCCGGGTCCCCATCCTTCCCGTGGGGCCAGCAGCACCACGAGCATCGCGAGCAGAGCCGGGGGTGCTGGGCACGGGGTCGCGGTGCTTTACCTCTCAGGGCAAGGGCCATGTCCAAAGCTTGGGGCTGCGCCTGGCCTCTTCCCAGCGGCACGAGGGCGAGCGGCTCTCCGGATCCTCTCCGCACCAGAGCCGGCTGCACCGGCACTTGGCCTCTGCCCAGGTGCATCGGCCTCTGCAGGAAGGACCTCAAAGCCCCCATGGCTTTCTTCACCTCGGAGGCTGGCGTGGTGAAGAAAAGCCCCCGCCAGCTCCCCCTGTTCCGAGACCTGTCGGGAAAGAAGTGTTCGTACAGCTCCGGGACTGTGGCAGCCTGGGGCTCTTTGACCAGCGCCAGGTCGGGTTCCTCTTTCTGCTGATCGTGGTCCAAGCTGCTCAACTTCTTTCGCTTCCTCTCTTTACCCTTGACTTTTTTCCTGTTTCCTTCAGGTTCATTGAAAAAATATTCATACAGTTCAGGCAAGGATATTTCCCTTTCCAAGGGTGTTTTCTCGCCCTCCACCGAGTTCCCCATTGCTTCTTCTTCCCCTTGGGAGTCACAGAACAAATAGTCGTACATCTCGGGCCAAGTCACATCCAGAGAATTTGCCCTCGCGCAGCCCCCTGCTGCAGAGCCTGGGGCGCTCACCTCCATGGGGGGCTCGGCTGCAGGCTCCCCAGGGCTCCCCCCGGCAGCATCCCCTGCAGGAGTGGCCACGCTTTGGGGACGGAGATCCTTCCCCTGCTGGCACACCTCTCCCGGAGGGTCTGGGGCTGCGGTGGTAAGAATCACCGGCACATCGCTGCGCACGCCCGAGCCCCCTGCCTGTCCTGCCTTGGGGAGCTTGGGGGCCCTCGTCTTCCCTGGGGACTGTGTCCCTGGCTCCTTCGCCTTCTGTTTCGGGGGAGTGCTCGCGGGCACATCTCCCTCCTCCGTGCCAGGGCTGGCTGCTGGCCGCTTGCTCTCCGCTGCCTCCTCGCTCCCCAGCCGCACGGGTGCCGGCTTGGCCGCCTTCTCCTTCCCTTTGCTCTTCCTCGAAGTCAGCGGGGAGGACGATGGTGCCCTGGTGGGCGCCCCGCTGCCCTGTGACGGGGTCCCCCCTGGCTCCCTGTCCACCGGGGTCACCTCGGCGGCACCAGCTCCACGCTGCTTACGGCTCTTCCTCGTCTGTGCTGGCACCTTGGGTCTCACCACCTCCGGGGAGCTGGGCTCCGGCCCCACTTTCTGCCCAGGGTCTGGGGGCCGTGCTGGGCAGCTGGGAGCAGCCTCCGGGGCAGGGCTGGGGGGTAGGCTGGGAGGGGGTCCCTGCACCCCAGGCTCCACGCAGGCAGCTGTACTAAGCCTTTTCCTCACCGAAGCATCCGGGGCACCCGTTTGTGCCGCCACTGGGCTTCCACGGGGCTGCTCCCCCCCGGCATCCCCTCCGTGCGGAGGGGCACGGGGTGCAGCGGGGTGGCCGGCAGGCTCCATGGCCCCACTGCTGCTGCTGCTGCTGGTGGTGGCTCCTTCCCCTGATGCCATCTGTGGTGCTGCCACCTCGCATGCCGCCTCCTGCCCTGGGATGCTCTCGGCCACAGGAGGACGGGGCGGCTGGGTGCCCTGCGCGCTGGGCATGGGAGCGGGCAGCGGGCAGCCGGGCTGGTCGCTCCCACGCAGAAAGCTGCCGGCTGAGCACGGGTCCGCTTCGTCCTCGTCCGCCCCGGGCACCCCACGTGGGGAGCAGCTTGCCCTGCCAGCCCCTGGCCCGCTGCCCGGCCCTGCTGCCAGCTCCCCGTCTGCGCTGGCGCTGCGCGGAGCGGGCACGCCGTCCCCTTGCTCAATGTCACTGAGACACTGCTCCTCCGCCGTGGCCAGGGAGGCCGGCACTAGGTTGCACTCCTCGGCCGCCTGGAAGAATTCAGCCCAGTCCCTGTCGTTTAGCTGGATGCTGTACTCGAAGTTATCCATGCCTGCAGTGGCAACAAAGCAAGGGGAGGGGGCCGGAGAGAGTGGGGCGTGAGGAGGGGGCACCAGCATCCGTGGTGGTGTGTGCCCCCTGCCCCTTGCCCCTGCCATCCATGTTTTTTTGGGTGAAATCAGTGGAAGATGAGGGTGGCTTGTGGCAGACCCCGTGGGACAGGTATCGCTGGGCTGGTATTGCCATGAGCACCCCCCTCGGGGCTGTTTTGGGGATCACCTCTGCTCAGCACCACAGCAGCGTTGCATCTCGCACACCCTTTTCCTATAACCCAGGTGACAAGTGATGGATTTACACTCCTTCCTGCTGACCCCGTGTCATGCACGAAGGTGGCACGCAGCACAGCCCATGCAGGATTTCAGCAAGCCCTTCCTTTCCCCTGCGTTTTGGGGAGGGAGCTGCAGCAGAGCCCAAAGCCAGCAGGGGGGGACCCGGCAGCAGGAGGAGAAGCAGAAAGCCCCCAAAGCCGCATCCTACCTGTGCCACAACCTCAGCTGGTGGCCGAGCCATTCAAAGAGCCACTCTGGAACATCCTCCCGGCACAACATGATGCTGTACCCTTGACGGGGGCAGAGAGCTGGGCTTCAGCACAGCTCCATTCACCCGCTAAAAATAGCCCTGAGTGTCACCTGAGCCCTGAGTGTGATGGGTTTGGGGAGGGCAGACCCATATTTAGAAGCTGATGGGGCAGAGGCGAGGGTGGCAGCAGGCTTACTTCCATCCTGCACTCTCCAAGGTCTCCAGGACCACTCTCGATACCCACACCACATCCTCCTGGGGGTGCTCCGTGGGCTGAGCATCCCAGCAGGGGCACGGGAGCCTCAGTGGGATCCTGGGGGTGAGCACGGCACAGGGGAAAAACCACCCGTGGGTCAGCAACCAGGGCCAGAAATAGCTCCCGGAGCCAGAAATAACCCCCAGCTCCTGCCAGCCCCCGGTCCCAGGGGGCCAGAAATATCCACCCTGCCCCAGCTGCCCGTCCCACGGGGAGGAAGCTCCCCTTCGTGGCTGCCGTCACGCACTGCACGGCCCCACGGCGTGCCGGAGGCGCGCAGCCCCGCGGCGTTCCCAGCTGGAGCGCGCCGGGGGAGCCTCGACCGGGCCACGCTTCCTTTCCTTATCCTGCGGGCTGACGCACGCGGGGAGCTTGTCAAGCCGAGAAAAGATGGAAGGAAAGAGCTCTGCTGTCTTCCCGTCCTATCTCGTTTCGGATCTGGCTACACCCTTCTCCTGCTCCCCCTCACACGCGCTCGCAGACGCAGGAGGGAAACCAACTGGCTTCCTTTTCTTGGCTGCAGCCGCTTCCTTCCCTTTGAGCCCGGCAGCCGGGGGTTAGTCAGAGAAACCTTTAAACTCTGCCTCGCAAACCGCAGCAGCGAACATGAAAGCGGCAGACGCAGCGAGACGGAACTGGAAGCCAGCAGCGGGCTGGCGGCCCGCGTTATCGGTGTCACATTGAAACCCAGCGCCGGGGCGGCCGCACACCAAACCCAGCAGGAACTGCACACACCCCGCCACATGTTCCGCCCCGGCCTGGGAGACACAAACAAGCCTCAGCGCGAGAGGCATCCAAGTATTTATTTAGCTGGCCGGGGCGAAGCCCACACACCGTCCTTAGGGGAATCGCACATCTGCTAACACTTCCCCGCCTTCCTCTGGGGCGACCCTAAAGGCGCAGCGGGGACCTCAAGGGCAAGGCAGGGGCGGTGCACGAAGGACGTCCAGCGGGACCGTCTCCAATTTCCTCCTGGCGCCGCGTGCCCGGCCCCGTGCCGCTCGGGGACGCCTGGCTCCGGGTCTCCATGGGATGTGGGGATGCTGCAGGGGATGCTTGCACCTCCGGAGCACGGCGCGCGGCGGATGCCACCTGCCGAGCCGCGGGCTGCCCCGGAGCTCCCAGCCTGCTTGGGCACCCGAGGACGTTATATAAATAACTAATGTCAACCTGTAATTAGAGACGGGACTGAAATATAGCAGCAGATGAGGCCCCTCTCTGCCTGGTGGCGCAGGACATAGCGTAGGAGAAGGAGCCAGGATCAAGGGCATGGAAAAGGGACCTGGGCAGGGAAAGTGGGAGCGCATAAAGCCCCCCCTTTATGGACCCCACGTTCGTTATTCCCAGAGTAAAGGGAAAACTGGGAGGGGGAAAGGAGATATCAGAGCTGTACAGAATAATAGTCAAAGATAAGCAATTTCCTATCCAGCAAAACCCACTTGGGAAAATTCTACCTTCACGGGGCTCTTAAAATCAGCATTAACAAGTCACGAGTATCAGGTTTTTGGCAGAACGCGTTTCAGAGACAATGCAGCTGAGAAATGTGGGTTTGATTACAAACAAGCCCTCCCTGCCCTGATCGAGACCCATCACATGGTGTCTGCACGGGGAGGAAGAGAGCGATGAGTTTGCAGGAAGAGGGATGGGGGGGGAGGAGGGGGGAAAGCACAATGGAAAGAGAAATATATCTAGAGCTTCAGGGGCTATGTCGTCCCGTGCTGCTTCCCACTGCCTGGGGCAGGTGGTGCCCACTTGGTTATGATTTCTGCTTTAGCTGGATCAGCATCCTTCAGCCTCGGCCACTGCTCGTGGCTTTCTCTGCCCATCTCCAGCTGATCCCTGCGCCCTGGTCTTCTGCCCTGGCGAAACCATCTCGTGATGCCCCCCCCTCGCTGCGTTTCTCCCCTTCCAGGAGCTCCCTGTGGGCACAGACGGCCGTGCAGATGGTGGCAGTGAGGGGGGAGCGTCGTGAGCCCTCTCTCAGGATGGGGAGCGGGCAAACCCTGAATTTGCCCCCCCCAGAACGCCCGAAGGTTGCAGCCACTCGTGCCGAGGAAGGGGTTAAGCCTGCACTGAAACTCAGAGCTCAGCGGAGCTGCAACCACCAGGCTGGTTTTGCTGGTTCGGGGACAGGTGAACTAGGAATTATCACCCCCGAACCATAGGAGGTCTGCATTGTTTTTGCCTAAGCCCTTTAACGGTGTTATTTTTTTTATTTTTTTTATTTTTTTTTGCCTGAAACTCTGTCCCCAGGCTCTCTTAAAATTCAAGCCCATGCTTCCCGGGAAGCCAGCAGTGGGCTCACTCAAAGGTCAGCCTCCGCTGCCTTGAAACTCAGCCCGCGCTTGCCTGAAACCCTGCCAAGCTCTTCCGAAAGGCTTGTATCCTGGCCTGAGTTTCGGGTTGCTAATCCAAGTCTCGCTGGGTTTCAGGTTTCCTTGCAAGCCTTGGCTCTGCTCGCCACCCGAGCAGCCTCAGGACACAGCTCCCGGCAGGCCGGGGCAGGGGGGGCAGCAGGAGGACGGGTCCCCACGCCAAAACCAGGAGGGGACGAGCACGAAACCGCAGCAGCAGGCGGACGACAGCGAGACCTGGCTGGCCACAAAGCTTACTGAGCCCATTGCAGCACTTAAATCCGAATTACGGCGCGGTGAAGCCAGACCCATGCGTGGGCTGTGCTGCTCGTAGGGTTTTTGGCTCGGCACCAGCAGCCACAAGCCAGGTGGCCACCGGCACGGCACGGCCACCCCGTAACTCATAGGGGGTGCTGAGCTAAACCCCGCTCCCTGTCATACCCAGACAGACAGAGCCCCTCCGTCCCGTTGCACGAGAAGCTGCAGCCCTCAGGAATCCGAGTTTCATTGCTGAGCCCGCCAGGAGCTGCCTTTCACCTGGGGAACCCCCCCTTTTTTTTATTATTATTTTTTTTCCCTGCCGTTTCCACTAGATGTCACTTACAGCCAGAAAGTTAAGGCTTTCCCTAGGTTTTTAAGCTCCTGATGCCCAGGTTTATGCTAATCCTAAAATGGGGGCTTAGATGGGCAGGACATTGGGGTCAGGATGGTGTTAGGGCAGGCGGAGGTGTGGGGGAGCAGCCAACGTCTCCTTTTGGGATCAGGCTCCCTGCAAGACGTCACTGTGTCAGCTGCTTCCAGCGTGCCCCCAAAGGTTTAACCAGCTATTTTGTCTGTGTTTAGCAAAAATAAATAAATAAAAATAAAAGATATTCTGGGGAATCCCAGCTGGGGGTGAGGTGGTCCTCGGACCTCGGTGGTTTTTCTTCCATCGTGATGTGAGGGAAAGGGCAACAGTAGCTGCAACTGCAGCCGCAGCTCCCTTTCTGTCCAAGCTGCTGATTAATTATGTTTGGGGTTGAAAGGGCCTCCCCTCCCACCCTCCCCTCCCACCCCAGCCCCAAATGCAAGCTGCTCCACATCTGCGGGGCTCCCTCGAGGCCTCGGTGCCTCCGGCCCCACGCTGGCCACCCCCTGTCCAGGAGCTCCGGCAAGGGCAGGACAGCCGAGTTATCCCATCTCCCAGCAGATCCCAGTTACTCCAGCTCCCAGCAGATCCCAGTTATCCCAGTTCCCAGCAGATCGGCAGCGCCGCTGATCCCAGCCCACCCACGGGCAGCAGCTCCAAAGGGCGAAGGAGAGGTCGGCTGCAGGCACCGGTAGCTCCTCGCACGGGGCTGCTCCTCCGGGGCAGAGCAGGGGAGGCTGCCTCGGTGCACTCTGGCTTGAATTAAATCAGCCTGATGGCATTAACCTGCTGACGGCTGCAGGATGGGAATCCTCAAAGCCTCCTTTGCCACGGGGAGCTGTGCTCGGGGTGCCTGCAAAGCCTCCGGTGCTGCTTAACGTGGCACCGGGGGTGGGTGGTGGACATGCAATGCCCTGCACAGGCTGATCCCCGAAACCTGAGAGTCCAAATACCAAAACAGCTAAAGCTCTCTGCAAGCTGAAGGCTCCTGAGGACCTGAGAGCATCCTCCACCTGAAATACGCTGCCCCTGTTCCCCAGCGAATTAACCCCCCCCTCCTCTGACCAGCTCCTTGCAGGGAGTCCATTTGTTTCCCCGTTTTGAATACAAAAGCCCCACGGAGAATCGTGGCCAGGAGAATGGCAACCGGCGGTCCTCATCTCCTCGGGCTGAAGATTAGTTGAGAGGTTTCCGAGACAAAATCGGGATTAGAGCTGGGCCAACAACAGCCCTCGATTATTGATTCGAGTGCCTCGGGCGCTGTGCGTGCTCGGAGGGAGGGCAGCGAGCGCAGAGCTGAGCTGGGACAAAGCACGGGGCGGCGCTGCCATCCCAGTGCCTCCCAGCGCCACCCAGTACCACCCAGTGAGCCTGCCTGCCAGCATCTCTGGGGGAGAGGGCAGGCAAAGAGGAGATGCAAAAGGACGGGGCTGGGATGCGATGGTCCAGCATCACTCGTGCCCTGGTTTTGGTGAAGAGATCAGAAATCAGGGTCCCTTGGTTGCACACGCACTGCTCCCAGCAGGACCCGACAAACCCACCTCTTCTACAAACAACAAAAAAAAAGAATTATTTTGAGGAAATGGTATTGTTCCTGTCTTTGGAATAACTCTTCGGCAAAGCCCTTCCACCGCAGTGATTTCTTCCCATCTTCCTGTCTCCCTGAGCCACATCTGGGAATCCTATTTGAAGTGCACATTTTTTCCTCCCTTCCTTAACGAAAGTAAAATATTTCTTCCCCCTTTTCCTTGGGGGGTGGGGGTGGAAGGGGCGGGGGGGGATGTGTGGCTCGCATTTGTATTTGCATACCAGCTATTTGGGTTATTTCTGAGTGATTGCGTTCCTTTGCATGCTGCAAAAAAAATTCTTGTGCTCCTTTTGAAAAGAACTCGAGGTAGCAAATGCTGGCCCAGGGTGGGAAGGACGGCTCGGTTTCAGCTCCAGTCGGGATTTTTCCTGGCAAGGGCACAGAGAAGGTTGCAGTGTTGCACACTGATGGGCTCTGGGATGTGTTTTAGGTCACCCCAGCCTCTCGGTGTCACCGTGTATGGGGCTCTCCTGGTGTTTCCCTGCCGTACATCAGGATGCGAGAGCTCAGCACGCCAGCTCCTGCTCTCCTCCTGTGCCAAGCACAGCCCCTGTGCCACTCGGTGCCGGAGCCTCCAGGCGCTGCTGCAATCACGCTGCTAATAACAACGACAGCCCAGATGCTGATGGAAACCTCCGCGCTACCTGGCGCTGCCCGTGACTAATCTCTGCCCGTTGATTTAAGCAGCTGAGACCAAGCCGGAGAGACAACAGCGGCGGCGAAAGGCAGGAGCAGACAGCAGAATTGCAGCTGGAAGGAGATGAAAGGCTGGGGAGGAGCAAGGCCTCTCCCTCCTCTCCTACCGCGGGGCTCCTCTGGGCTGCCCAGACGATTGTGGGATCGTCTTCCCCCTGCGATGAGCAGCACCGAGGGGCTGGGATGGGCCAGGGGCTGCTGACCCCAGGGGCTGGGATGAGCCAGCAGCAGCCGACTGCTCGTGCACCTTCTGATTTCTCCCCCCCCACCCCGGGGGGCTCGGCATGGGAGCAGGGCTCCCCTTGCTCCGGCATCTTAACAAGAAGCAGCTGCTGGAGGCAGAGCGAGGAATGGCACAAGGAAAAGGCCCCGCTGCATTAATTAAAGGTCACGGGGCCATTCCAGAGGCTTCCCAATTACCTCTGGAAGAGTGTCGCTAATGTGAGATAATGATGTCATACGGCCACTAATGAGGCAGGTTAACCAAACCCCACCGCCCCCTCCCCAGAGGATGTGCCGGCACCAGCGGGGCGAACACGGCCGCTCATCACCCCCCCTGTACCCCTCCAGCTCCCCCTTAATAAGGTGCCTCCCGGCGCCCCTGCCCATAAAGGAGCCAGGGGAGAAAGGAGGAGAGGCCAAGCCCCTCTTTGAGGTTTTTGTGCCCAGGAGAAGTCCCGGCGAGGCCCATTCTCCCCTGCGCCGTGAATTGCTCCTCGGGAGTGATGTCAACAGGATATTGTTCGGCCCTGACCCTGCTCCCCGCCTCGCTCAGACCAAATCCAGCCCCATTAGCGCTCCTTAATTGAGAGTAATTTGAAGCGAAAAATCTGCCTCCCAACGTGCCGGGGGAGATGGAGCTCCCCGGGGCGGGGGGGACGTGGTCCCATCCTGGGGACAACCCCGGGTCCCAGGGTAAAACCCTGACTGGTGGAGGGGTCCTGGGTCAGTGTGGGTTTGGGGTCAGGCAGAAATTAATGTTAAAACGTTAATTTTCCATCCACCCTCTGCTGTTTGTCTCCAACGCCTGGGCAGGCCCGCAGCGTAAGCACCTCTTTGTCTTAGGGTTCAGGCACCGGGCAGGGGGTAAGGAGACAAAACACTGTGACAGAGATTAAAGTAAGCCCCCAGAATGATAAATAAATAAATAAATGAAAAGCCACGGGGTCCTGAGTTCCCTGCTTTGGAGGAGGGAAAGGGAGAGAGGGTGCAAAGAAGCACCAAAAATAAAGCAATGCTCGCATCTGAAGCCGGTCCTCTTCCACCCAGAGCTTCAAAACTGATGGGGCAGGGGGAGCGGGGAGACCTCAGGATCGTGCCCCTGCCCATGCAGGGCTCGGCGGGTCCCAGCTGAGCAGGATGGGTGTGGAGCCGGCCCTGCAGCATCCCTGGGGGGCTGCTGCTGCTGGTGGTGCTTTGCCCCTTCCCGTGTGCGGGTGGCCAGGCTGCTGCGGAGGCGATGCTCGGGACAAATCCTGCTCCTGCTGGTGGCAGCACGCCTGGACACCCGCTGCCTCTCCAGCACAAGGGGACGGAGCTGGAGCCACCACACAGCCCCCGAGAGGCGACCCGGGGTTATCAGCAGCTTCTCCTTGGCCTCTCCCTGTTGTGTCTCCTGCTGTTTATTTGCTCAAGCAGCAGCAGCAGCACTGATTTGTGCCCTGCCTGCAGCACGTCCCGAGCCTCTTCCTTTAGGTCCTGCCTTTTGCCTTCCCAATCTCTCTTTCAACACGCTGATTGCCAGTTTCCAGCAGGGAAGACCAGGAGCTGGCTGTAAGAAAAAGGGTTGCTCTTGCCCTAAGCATGAAGGAGCTGCTGGGCACCACCTGCAAGGGGAGAGGAGGGAGGAGGAGAGGCCCTGGCCATCCCTAGGGCTGGCTCCGTGGGATGTCTGCTGTTTCACCGTGCCCTGCACGACAGATCAGAGCCCGACCCACACCGAGGAGCTCGGAACGAGGGCTTGCCGCTGAGAAACCGTGACAACGGCCACCTCCAGAGGGGCTGACATCCATCCCCTGTCCCCAGCTCCAGCCGAATCCTTACCCACAAGCGCACACACGAAACAAGCCAAGTCTGCTGGAGTGGGAGCTGCCAGCTGCAATTTATCAGGCGATGGGAAGAGACAGCACATGACTGGAAGTGAGGGAGCGTTTGCAGGGGGAGGCAGAGGTGGAGGGAGCAGGGATCTCTGAGTTCTCCCAGGAAGGCAGAGCTGAAAAGTGCCGGGGTTATTAATTATCTGCAGCTTTCATCCCTCCCACATTCTGCAAGGAGGAGAAAAAAAAAAAAAAAAAGAAAGAAAGAAAGAAAAAAGTTGTCAGGGCAAAATGGAAATGGGCGGGCGAGAGAAAAGAGATGAAAAGACTAACGGCAGAGAAAGGAGGAGCAGGGGGTAGGCTGGGACCAAGGCTTGCTGCAGAGAGGGTGCCAGGGCCGAGAAAACACGGCGCTGGCTGATAAGGAGCTTCCTCGCCCATAGGGATCCCATTAATTCCCCCAGCTCGCTGCGGTGGCCAAGGGGTGGGGTATTTTCCGTTCGCCAGCACGATTACATCTGCTCCAGGAATTCTGCTCCCATGGCTCCCCCAGGCTGGGTGGGATTTTTCCATGCGCTCGCAGATCGGGCTAAATCAACACAATTATTATTATTTTTTTTCTAGCGTGGCCCTAACCTGCGGCAGAGGAAGAGGCTGGGAAGGGCTGGAGCAGTAATCCCTGACCTTTGCTAATCCACAGGCAATAACTCGGAGCAAGAGGCACGCTGCAGGCGATGGCAGACTTTGCTCTCCCCCCGGGCAACGTTTTTAACCTCGGCAGCAGACGGGTTTTGCCGGCAGCTCGTGGGTCAAGGAGCTGCAGGGGAGCCGTGAAGTATTCGAGAGCCCCGGCTCGCTCCCGGGATGGATCCTGAGGGCTCTGGTGGGAAGGCCACGGGGCTGGGAGCTTCGGGAAGGCTGAGATGTGCTGCTGGGCTCCCCGGAGACCTTATTCAAAACACAGCACCTCCCTTTGCTTACTTCTTCATTTCTAAAATGAGGATAATGAGGCTGAGACCTTGGAGATGGAGCTATTAAAAAAAAAAACAGCTGCCGGGTCGCAACCGAGGGTGTTGCAGCCGGCTGGGAAGACGCTCGGGGTTCCAACCGAAATATGGATGTTCTGAGCAAATTCCTTTAACCACCCGTTAGCATCAGGATCCCGACCAGTGACCCGCGGCCCCATTTTTGGTTCAAGTCTTCTGGCCTCACGCATCCCTCCTCGGCCCTAATGCAAATAGAAGCTGTCACCAAGCACCACTTTATGCAAAGAAAAAGCCCATCGCGGCACACAAAATATTTCCCAGCTATTAAAAAAAAAAAAAAAAAAAAAAAAGCACATAGATAGCTGTGAAGATGAGCACCACCTGCATGCAAATCCATCCTCAGCCCCCTCTTTTGGCTACCACGGGGCTTTCTGCTGCCCTCGGGGAACATTGCCCAGCTCCATGGGGCTGGTTTTACCCATGCCTTGGGTCTGCCCCCTTGCAACTGGCACTGCTGCTCTTCTCCGCCAGCTCCTGCCCCATCCAGGGCAAAGAAAATGTCTCAAGCACAAGGAGCTGCTTCCCCGGAGCCACTTTGTGCACGCCAGGAGCCGGCCTCCAGCTTTTAAAGCCTCCTGGCTCCTTTGTCCCAGCCATAAATCCGGGTGTCTTCATTGGAGCCTCGGCCCGGCTTCTCCCGAAGCAGAAAATAAACAGCGGGGCTGTCGGCGCTGAGTTATGGGGGGAGTTTAGAGGCTGCGAGTGTGAAGAAGTTAATTGCCTGACACTCGAGTTAATCACCCTGAGACCGCAGCAGCCAGGCACTGAGATTCGGCGGCGGGGCTCAGCCGCCCCAGGGCGATGGCACCGTCCCCTGTCCCCGTGGCACGGTGGGTGCTGATCCCAGGAGGCACCCCTGGGTGCTGCTGACCCCCCCCCCCCCCCCATGCCTGCTCTTGCTGGTGCAACCGCCTGGATTTTGCAATCCTGCCCCTCGCAGCTCAGCTGGAGGAGCTCTGAGGCTTTTTGTGCTCACCTGGATGTGCGCGAGGAGGGGTGTGGTGGGGCGAAGCAGCACCTGGTGGCTTGCCCGGTGCTCCTTTGGGTATTAACACAACCACGGGAGCACTGCCAGTGACCCCGGGGGCTGGCGTGGTGCCCTGAGCACAGGCACCTTCAGCCCATGCAGCAAAAAGCCAGCACTTGATAGTCCCGGGTGGCTTTCCCCACCCCACACAACATTTTCCACGTGCCCCCATCCCCGTGCCCTCCTGCGACGGGCTCTGCAGGCAGGCACGGAGCGCTCTGGCCTGGTTTGTGAAGGCAGCTTTTGGCCTCTGACAGCACTGGGGCTGTGCTTGGTCCTGCTTCACGCTGAGCTAATGGGATCCATGTGCCTCCGGGGGAGGAGAGCGTCTGCCCCGGGCTCGTCTGCACAAAGCGCCTTTGTGCGCCGCTGCGGGAGGGAAGGGGCTGAGCACCACGATTCTCCCAGCACGCGAGCAGGAGCAGGTCCTCCGTGGTTTGTGGACATCAGGAACCTCAAAGCAACGAGGTGGAGGCAGGAAAAATGCAAGGATCGAGGAGCATCGTTCCCACCAGGCTGCCAGCATCACTCCAACAGGGTGGCGGTGGCGGCACACGGTGTAATCCTGCGCCCTCCTCTCCTCCCTGTCTGGCACTCCTGGCCCCACGCTGCTGGGGCTGCCTGTGGGTGTTGATCCCCTCTCAGGCAGGGTGTGAAACCCTAATTGCTGTTGACACCCGCCCGGCTGGGGTATTTACACCCGCACACGCAGGTGTTGGGTGCTGAGCGCTCCCTGCAGAGCTCAGGGCAGAGCCTGCCCTCCTGGACCCCCTGGCACCTCCTGGATCTTTTCCTCTGCACAGCACGTGGAGCTTCAGCCAGGCTTTTCCCTGCCCAAACATCTTCCAAGCTGAGCCTTCCCCGGGGAGATTCCTCCCTCTCTGGCAGCATGGAGTGCCCCACAGTCCCCGAACAAAAAAGCCTTCCCCAGCCCTTTAAAGAGCCGCCAAGGGTGTCTGGAGGCAGCAACCGCAGCGCGAGGGTGGCCGTGCTCATTGTCTCCTTCCCAGACGTCGTCCCCTGCTGCGGTCCCGGGAGGGGACATCGGAGCAGCCCCGAGGGATGCGTGCCCTCCTTGTCTGCTGGGCATGGGGGTGCCTTGAGGCCGTGGTCCCCGGGGGCTGGTGGTGGGCAAGGAGCAGCTCGGAGGGGAGAGGCAGCGGGGTCGGGCGAGCAGAGCATCCTCGGGGACCACCACCACCGTCCTGGTCCACCCGTGCCACCAACAAGGGGCGATTTCTCTGCCTGCCCCCCCAAGATTCTGCCCTCCGCCCGTCCCCGAAACGGTTAAGCCCCCGCAGATGAAAGGCATCCTGGGGATGGGCGAAGTGTTATAAACAAATAAATAAAATGTGTGCGCGCGCGGGGGGAAAAGGGAGGGGAAGGGGGCTCCCGGGGAACGAGGCAGCCTCGTAAAGCGATGACGCACGCACCGCCAGCTGTGGAAGGATGCCAGGGGATCTGGAAAACAGGTTCGAGGGAAATGCAGCCTCCTGCCCATTCCTCCTGCCTTGGGCAAGGAGCAGGAGCTGGAGGGGTCCCAGCTGCGGTGTGCATCCCCCTGGAGATCCCCAGCCCTCCTCAGCTGTAACCTCCATCCCTCATCCACCCAGCACCCAGAAAGTCCTCTTACAGCACCCGTCCTTTCTCCACGGGATGGGCCGAGCCCTTTTTCCACCCAGCTGTGCCCTCGGTGCTGAGGTGCTGATCCCCAAGCGCCCGATTAAACCTTGAGACAATGACGGTAATGGCCACGACTTCCTTCCCACCATTGTCTCCCCGCCTGGGTACGGGGGAAATCTTTGCTGGAATGCCTCTATAGGAGGTTTTTCCTTTAAGGGGCTGCTGCTTTTTTTGGTGTGGGGTGGGATCTTCCAGCACGTCGAGCATCCCCAGGTCTGGGAGGGAGCAAAAAGCAGAGCAGGGAGGGTTGCAAGGCCATGGGTCCGCCACCGCTGACCCCGCCTGGGACCCAGCGAGGTGTCTGGCAGGAGAAATTCGATTTGGATGTGACCTGTGTTTGCAGAGCTGTGCGCAGACCAGCCTGGCGCGTCCATCTCCCAGCCAAAATTAACAGAGCAAACGTCTGGTAGCTGGTAATTGCTTCCATCGGAGCAGAGGAGGGAGAGAGGTCAGGGAATTGTCGTGACACGCACGAAACTCGGTCACTCCTGGCGTGGCTGCTTTTCTCCTGGGTGTAACAGCCCCGTGGCTCAGCTGGCGCAGGACCCAGCCACCACGAGCAGGATCAGGCTGCAAAAAGGGTGCAGGCAAACCGCTGCCAGCAGCTACTGTGGGGAAGAGTTTTCTTCCCGAGCCTCCTGAACAACTCCAGGGCTATCCATCAGCTCTGTCCCGGCACGGCGAGCCTGCCTGAAGGGCTGCAAGGCTCCAGCAAGCTCCTGATTCTCCGTGTTACCACAGCTGAGCCTTGCCAGCTGCCTGCCCCTGAGCCTGCCTTGGGTGCTGAGGAGGAGCATGCACACGCCGGGTACGGGGGCTCTGCTGGGCAGGAATCCAAAATCGAGGTGCTGATGATGTGCATGAGGCTTTCCTCTTCCAGGATCCCAGACTACACAGAGGGAAGCACGTGGGCATCGCTCCAACCCTCGTAGAAATGCAGGCTTTGGGGCTGGGACGCACCAGTTTCATCAGTTTGGGATCAGAGCAGGAGCTGGCTGGAGACGGAGCTGCCGGAGCGACCGCGGTGGTCCCCGGGTGCAAACCCCATCCTGGGGGCAGAGCTGGTTTTGTGGTGCGCCCCCCCCCCCCCCCCCCCGGGGGCCTGGGTTTAATTCCCAGCCCTGATGCTGACTCACTGCACGCCCCCGGGCAAGTCCCTCAGCACCTCACAATAAAATGAAAAAAAAAAAAGATCATTTGTGTGTCTGCATTGTCCGAGCTCCTCGGGACGGGGACGAGCAGAGCTAGGCACGGCGGTGTTGGGTGGGTGCCCGTCATCCAAATAAATGCTGGGACGAGCTCCCAAAGCTCTGTCCCTGTGGCCCTGAGTTTCCAAGAGGCTGCGGCACTCCGAAATAGGATGACATTGATGGGGGGGGGTGTTATTCATTGTTATTTAATGAGGACATTAAACCGTGGTGTTCGGCCCTGCTCTGTGCATTGGATGAGTCTTTGGGGAGTAATTGTGCTGAGAAATGCCTGCTCCTAGGGACGGGCATTTGATGAATTAACTTTGGCAATACTTGCAAACGGTGTCATGCCAATAAGGCTATTGAGATTGAAAAAGAGCTGAACTGGAAAGGTGGGCGAGAGTGGCAAGTCCTGGAGAGAATTGACAGAGACAGGGCAGGGGCGAAGGTAGGGGCGATCCCTCACTCCCTCCAGCTGACACCACTTTAGGACTTAAGGAAAGCTGACAGCCAGGAAAAAAATAAAAAAATACAACTATTCCCTGTCTTCAAACACCAGTGCCCTGAGAAATCCTGCAGAAAACCACACGGGCTGTAAAAGGCCCTCGTGCCAGCAGGGTCGGGCATCAGCAGCTCGGGTTTGGGACCCAGCTGCCTGCCAGCGGTGGGGACAGGCAGGGGACAGCCCCGTGGGATCACTCCGGGGAACAGAAACCAGCTGCTACTTCACCCCTTATTTTAACCCCTATTTAAGCCAGCGCTTCCAAGCTTTTTCCAGCTTTCCCTGCAGGAGCCCAGCTGCTGGACACCCTCCCGGTGAGCCACGCCGGTGGGCAGGCACCGGTTCGCCCTGCCTCTCTGATTATTTTCATCACAAATTAGAAGTGGGTTAGCAAAACCCAGCCGCGTCCCCCTCGGAGAGCAGCAGCCTGTCCTCGCTGTTGATCTTGGCTGCCGCGGGGGCTGGCGGTGTTTTTCCAGCTGCAGGGTTCGGGGTTTGCTCTTTCTTCCCTTTTTTTTTCGCTTTTTTTCCAAGCCGGGTCCAGATCGAGTTGTGTTATTCTGCATGCGAAGTGTAAACATCGGCCCGGGTGCCAGAGGCAACAGCGCACAGGCACGGACACGAGGAAATAGGGCAGGAACGTGCACCCCGGTTTCCCTCTGCTCCGGACATGAACTCCCCGACACGGAAACCCTGTCCTGCAGCTCTCCTCTTCCCTGCCCACTTCCCCATCCCCTGCGGATCACGGGGCGGTGAGGCACCGAGCTGCTCCGGGCTGCACGAGTGCACCGGGGTTGTTGACTCTGAAACCTAAGGAAGGACGGAGCGGGGCAGTTGGGATTAACCAGCGTGTTCCTGGGTGGGTGAGACATCGGCCTGCATGGTCACTGCCTTAATCTGCACTTCCAGAAAAGAGCTAAGGGCTTGGCTACGTGCTCAGGTTCCACTTTTATAAGACAGTGAAGGAGGGACCCTGATATTTTGCATCCCCTCTTGAGCCGAGCCCTGGCCACAGCCGGGCATCACAGCAGCAAAGCAAAGCAAAATGCATCAAAGCAAAGCCAAGCAAAACGCAGCAAAGCAAAGCAATGCAATGCAAAGCGAAGCAAAACAAAGCAGGGAGCAGCCTGGAGCTGCAGCTCCTCACGGCCGCCTCGCTGCCTGCCCCGAGCCCTGGCTGCTCCGCTTGCCTTCCTCCCACTAATCCCCTGCCGACCTGCCTCGTGGCACGCCAATTACAATAAATTAGCAACACCCGGCGCTGCGCACAGGGTGGAGCGTCCAGCCCTTGGGTGGATGCCTCGGAGACATCTCACCTCTCTTGCTCCATCCTCCCTTCCTTCCCCTGGGACTCAGGGGCTGGCCCTGATGAGCCACACGCATTTTCTTCCGAGCAGCTGCGTGGTTCACAGGCGTCTGGAGCCTGGACTTTGCCCAGAGCCCATTGAAGCCTCTCCACCACCAGCAGCAGCCCCGGGACTAGGGCCACGGGGCACGAGGCAGGAATCGTGCCTCATTTTCAGATCCCTGCTGACTCACCCCCTGAGATGCCGGCCGTGCAGACAGGGCGATCCTGTTCTCTTCTGGCTGACTCAGACTGGGGCCACAAGCGGGGCCGAGTGGAAAAGCTGCACCTGAGCGACTCGAAGGGCACGGGCGCTTCTGGGGTCTCGCTCGGGGAATTCGGATGTCTTAGAGAAGAGATCCTCGCTGCGTGGTGTGGATCTTTGCAGGCAGGCGCTGCTCATTTCGGTTTGCACCTGAAGAAGGAGCGGGAGGGGAAAAGGGAGGCGCGGGGAGAAGGGGTGGCTGCAGGACTGACCTGGCTTTCAGCTCAGGGTGGGTCACTTATGGTTTCACGTAGAACTTCCCTGTAGTATTTGGAAGCCTGAACCTTGCAGGATTTTTTTGTTTGTTTGTTTCAGGTGGATTTACATGGTGATCAAAGGGTTCCAGAACCCTGTGGTTTTGGACGGAGCAGGTCCACATGAGCACCTTCTGCTCTGCACGAGTGCATCTCTGCCACGAGACAAAGACACGGACACCCCCCCAAATCTCACCGCTGTTACAGAGCATCCATGTCCAGCTCAGAGCTGCCACTGCTCCTTCTCCCTGCCCGGCTGTGAGCCTTCCTCCTGCCCCTTCCTCATTTCGGGTCAACCTCCCC
>NC_048913.1:3642441-3643800 GCF_011077185.1 Oxyura jamaicensis | reverse complement strand
CAGCCCCCTCTTTCACAGCCGGAGGACAATTGCCCTGTGCTGGGGCAGCCGGTCTGCCTGGCAGAAAGGCGCTTTTTTCAGCACATCCTAGCCAAAACCCACCCAAAACCAAGCAGTTTCCTCCCAAAAGCAGCACCCCAGGATCCTGCGTGAACAGACGAGGCACGGTTCCGCACCCCTGTTGGGCAGCACGTACAGCTCGCCTCTTGGAGGAGTTAATTACTGTCACAGCTAATAACCCCCACGGCTGCTGTTTCAGCTTTTCACCGTGAGGACCTGCTCAGCAGGGCCAAGCACCGGACGCGGGGCAGCAGCCGAGGTGCTCCTGGTTTCCTCCCAGCCCACAGCCACGCATCCCCGGTAGCTGCTGCAGGTTGCAGGCCCATTAGCAATATCTCTAATTACTCGGTGACCTGCTCCTGAGTGCTCCAGCAGCCGGACTGCCAAGACCTGGAATATCAACGGTGGTTTTGGCAGCCAGGTAGGCGTAAAGGAGAGAGCAGCACGTGGGAAACCCAGCGCCTTCACCTCCCATGGGGCCTTCCAGCACCCGGCGTGTTTGCAGTCATTATCAGCTCTGTTCTGAAAGAGGGCACTTCCACCTCGGTGCCTCTTATTTGTTTATAGCCAGATAAAAACCCCACACGGATGCACGCAAACAGGCAGGCCACGCACTGCTTTTACACGCCGCCGGGGCCGTGCACCACGGTGGTGCGCACACCTGCAGGCACACTGCCCCTGGTAAATGCGTGCCGGAGAGGCAGGAATGCGGAATGGCCCCGGTTCAAGAAAGCACTTAAACAGGTGCCTAGCTTAAAACACGGTCTTAAGTGCTTTGTTGAATCTAAAAGCACTTAGGAAAATACTTAAATGCCATCTTAAAAGGAGGCTGCCTTCCAGGGCTGCAGACAAATGGCAGAGCCAGCAGAGAGGAAACTGGTGTGTTAATGTAGGAGCTGAATTATTTATTTTGTCTGACTTCAAATGCTTTCCTCTGCTCTAACATCTGAGGTACTGAGAGCAAAGATACTCCGACTTCCTGAGGATGCCAAACCCTTTTCTATTTCTATCTGAAAAAAGCTAAGCTCCCATCCTCACCCCAGTCAATGGCATCTACAGAAAGGTCCGTTGTTTGGTGCTGCACCTAAGTAATGGGGGGAAACGGAGACTTTGGCACTTTCTGCTCATTTCAGAGCTCTATCCCGCAGTCCCGTGCTCCAGCACGGTGCTTGCACAGCTTTGTGTCACCCCAGTGCTGCAAAGGGCTGCCCAGTGATTGCCTTGATTTATATCGTCCCTAATTAAAGACGGGTTGGTTTGGTTTGGTTTGGTTTGGTTTGGTTTGGTTTGGTTTGGTTT
>NC_048913.1:3601052-3642431 GCF_011077185.1 Oxyura jamaicensis | reverse complement strand
TTGGTTTGGTTTGGTTTGGTTTGGTTTGGTTTGGTTTGGTTTGGTTTGGTTTGGTTTGGTTTGTCCAGCCCACGAGGGCTTTTTTTTTGGTTTGTCCAACCCACGAGGAGACCCCAGTGACAGGAGTTCTGGCCTTCAGTGCAGAAGTTCCCATTCGTGGGTTGAAACCCTCAGCAAAAATAAAATAAAATTAAGCGTGAGGGATTTGGTGGTGACTTTCCTAACCTCAGGTGAGCTCTCAGGGTCCCCCGGGGTGCTGAGCAAGGAGTTAAATTGCCCAGGAGCCATCAGCAAACAAGCGGATAATGGTGGGCTCGGTTGGTGCGTCTCCCCTCCTTCCTCTCCGCCACGAAGTGCTCCACCTGCTCGCTCCAGCCATAAAGTCATTCCCGGGGCCGCGAGGAGCACTTGTAAAATCAACAGGCCTTATCGGACCTAAACTTGGGTAAATACTCGGACAATCGCTCCCCTTGTGCTTTCATCCTGGGAGTGTGTTAGGAGCCGATAATGTGCCGGTGGAGATGGAGTCTCCCAGCAGCAGGATCCGTGTTCCCGAGGTCTCTGCTGCCTGCACCTCCCTGCCCTCAGCCTGGTGCCAATGCTGCTGCTTTGGGCAGACCCGTAGAGGATGCGTCCCATGTCCCACGGGGAATGGAGCAGGGTTTGGAAGAGAAAAAGTGCTGCTGGGTGCCCCCAGGATGAGGTGTGGGTGACGCAGGGCTGGCTGTGCCCCTGCCCAAATTGCAGTGGGGCTCGGCTGCCTTTGGCTGTGGGGTCGATGTGACCCTTAGGGACCTCTCACAGAGGTGTCAGGGTGGGGATGTGGCTGTACACTGCTCCTTTGGGAGCTGCTGCCTCTCAGCACAGCCCCGAATGCAGCCCCTGCACGCAGCCCGTGCGCTCCGCCGCCCAGCTTTTTTGCACCTCCCGTGCCAGAGCTCGCGGCAGGACCCAAACATCTGCACTCGCTCGGCAAGTTATTCATGCCATGAGGGGATGCAGAGGATGGAAACATCTGGGGGGAGGATGGAGCGAGTCCACAGAGCCTGGAAAATGAGGAAGATGATGTGGAACAGATGCTGGGGATCCAGCAGAGCCTCTGGAAGGGCCAGGCGAGGGCTGCGTGCGTGCGCGCACATGTGCGCCACAGCTCTGCGGCTTCTCCTGCGGCACTGCCGGGAGAAAAAAGGCTTTTCTGATACCTGCCACCCAGCGAGGGAGCTGCCCGGCTGCCGAGAACTGTTCCAGGCACTTATCCAGGAGCGGGGGCTCCTGGTTTTGCCAAGAGGGCACACATTTCTTGGAGCAACTCGTGCCGCTGCTGGAAAAGGCGCACAGCTCATGGCTGAGCAGATGCCGCGCATGCCCGCCCCTGGAAAGCTGCAGGAGGACAGCTCTCCCCGGTCAAATCCAGGCTGCTGAAGGGAGGAGCTGCCTCCTGGCCACGGTTCCCTGGGCCTGAGGACGCTCTTCGCAGCTGGACGGCGTGCCCTGATGCCGGGCAGCAGTCATCTGATCCCTGACTCAACCGCAGCGGCGTCAGCGGGCGGAGAGCCGCACGCCCCGCGGCAGCCGGCGGCTGGGTTTGCACAACGCCGCCAGCTCTGGCTGGGGCTCCGGGAAGGAAGAGAGAGGGACAAAGGGAAGGACAAGGCACCTCCCGCCCCGGTGGGATGCTCACGGGTTTGGGGCATGTTTTTCTTGCAGGTCCCACCTGCGTTTCTCACTCTAACTAAAGGTTTTTAATCCTCCGTGCAATGCCTGTGCCTCCTGCATGGGTGCGCATGGGTTTGTAATGCCCCCAGTGCAGCTCTGCAGCCTCCCGGAGCATTCAGTGTGGTGCCTTTCCCATCAGCTCCATCCCTGGTAATTCCCCATTCCCCTGAGCTTTGCCCTGCCAGGAGCTGCAGTGCAACTCAGGTTCCCAGAGGGTTTCTGCAAGCTGCCCTTTCCTGGGGGTGCTCGGCAGTGCGGAGGCACGTGTCTGAAGGACACTACCAAAAGAAGCACGTGCAGAGACAGCCGCACCTTTGGGTCCCTCAGAGCAAGCTGGTGAGGGACAGAGGCCATCACCAGGCCAAGCAGGACCACCTCAGGACAAACCCATGTTCCTTGAACCAGAGGTGAAACCTCAGCTGCTGTAAAGGATCGAGGCTGGGGTCAGAGAATACAGGTAAAGGCTCAGAACTAAGGCTGTTCCAGGCTAAAAAAGCCAGCTTTCCTTCCCCAGCCAGGACATCACCTATAATTGCCATCCAGAAGGCAGCAACCAGCCAGCCCACGAAGCCCTGACACACCGGAGTCACATTTTCAGAGGAACATCTTCCCCCATATCCACCCAACCCAGGGCCAAAAGCTAGAGCCAAGCGCGAGAGCGGCAGCCACCCAGCCCCGCGAATTTGTTCTGTTACAAATTACACACACCCGAGCGAGGCAGGGCCTCCGCTCTTTGAAAACCTATCCCCGAGTGTTTATTATAGAAACCAGTCGCCCTCTTTGTTGACAGCCAAATTGCAAAGGCCCTGCTGGAACCGCAGCGCCCGCGCCGAGCCGCAGCCCCGGCACCCGGGGACGCGCGGCGCTGCCTCGGTCCTGCTGGGATTTGGACCCCGAGCTTGGGAAAGCCACACCACGGCCGGCGTGGGGCTGCACCAGCCCCTCTCACTCTCACTGCGGGAAAAAAAAAAAAATAGCTTTGTGTTCGCGTGTTCCCAACCGCTTGCAGTGCCAGAACGAGCGCAGACGGTAATAATTAAATAAGAGAGGCGATGCGAGGTCCCTTTTTATCCCAGTGCTAGCGAGACGCAGTTTTCTGTGCCTCTGTTGCCTTCAGGTAGCCGGCTGCCAAGGCTCGGAGATACGTGGCTGTGCACAAGCCTGGAGGTTATCTCAGGAAAGGTGTTTTTTTTTTTTTTAATTTTGCTAAAAGAGCAAGCCGAGCCCTGGGCCGTGTCGTTAAGTGGCTCTGCAGCCAGGGCTTGCAGCAGGGAATGCCCCATGTGCTGCTGGCTGCAGCGAGCCATAAAACCCCGGTTATCGCAGCCAGGCTCGGTTCCCGGCTGCGCGGCTGCCTCCGGGTGAGTCACTTCCCTTCTATCTCCTGCGTTTCCCATGGGTAAAGCAGGCCTGATAACCACAGGTGTGTTTAAGGGATTTAACCCCGGAGTGGCCACCGTTCCTGCCGCTGCCCTGGGTTCCTCCTTGCTGTTATATCCCAGGGTTTTGCTAAGGGAAGCAGCAAGGGGGCTCCGAGGGGTCACTGCCCCCCGAAACGGCACCGCTGGTGGCACAGGGATTCGCTGCACAGCCCAGCCCCGCAGCAGTGCCCTCGAGCAAGCCATCCTGGGGCTTGCTCCTCCAAGAGCCTCGCTTTTCCCAGCACAGGCATTAAAACCACCCCGGAGCAACCCCGGCATCACGCTTCCTTTCTCAGCTTGGCCAGGGAATTCCCCCGAGCCTCCCAGTCCCAGGGAGGCAGCAGACGGGGAGGTGAAGCCTCCAGCAAGCTGGGGACCGAGCCCCAGGGGTACCAGGCTGCTGCGCCCCCAGGGACCCTCCCCTCGGCCCCATCCCTCATCCCACCAGGAATCATGCAAGGGGACAAAATCAGCACGGTGCACACCTACAAATAAACACCCTCACCCCACCACGGCCTCCCTGGGGGGGAGCGGGTACCCCCCACCATGGGGCTGCCCGGGCCAGGCACCGGGATTTCTTTTTCCTTTTTTTTTTTTTTTAGATATATATAAATATATATATTTTTTTGACTCGGGAGCCTCTCTCCCCCGGCTTTGCTGGTGTCTGCCTGCTGACTGAAGCTGTCATTATCAGCTCAATAAATCTCTGGCGCGGGTTTTATTGAATCGCTGCCTGAGGGGGAACAAGCCTGTAAAGGTTGAGGAGAGCAGAGCTTTCCCACGCCTAAGACACGCTGCCGGAGCTCTTGCACACATTCCGGGCCTGCCAGCACTCCGCAAATGTTTGGACAGCCTTGAACAAATAACACACCTTTAAAGAGGCCAGCATGAAATTTTTCCTCACCCTCTGGCCACCCTCCCACCGCCGCGTCCCCCTCCGCCCTGCTTTTTTTTCCCCCTCCCTCCAAAAAAAAAAAAAAAACCAACCCCCCCAGCGCTGCGTGTGCGCGCGCGGGTTTATTTTCGGCTCGCCTCCCCCTCAGCGTTCAGGGCTCGTGGCTGAGCTCCAAGGAGCGATTTTTGGGGAGGAATCCTGGCGGTGGGGAGGCAGGGCTGGGGTAGAGTGTGGGGATGGGAGGAGGACGTTTGGCTTTGCCTCCTGCCCCCGCTTCCCTCCGGCAGGTAGGAACCGGCCAGTGGGGATTTTCTGCTGACTCCGTGCCAGGCTTCGGTGGTAATTTGGGGATGCCACGGCTTTTCCAGCGAGGCCCTGCTGCTTTTCATGGTGTTTGGCACGCTCCGTTTACCCGCAGAGTAGGGCTGCTGGTGCTGCTGGTGCTTCCCCGTGGTGGTGCCCAGGGGATGGAGCCAGGATGGGACCCGGGGCCGTGCCTCCCGTGTGCCACCGGTGCAGCGGGAACGCGGCGGTGGGGCTGGAGAGAAATTTGGGGAGGATTAATAGAGCAGACAGCTGCCTGCCTGCTGAGTTCTGGGAATGTCAAACACTGCAGCCATCTCAACAGCTCCTAAAATTCCCCCTGACTCGTTTCCTGTTGCTGCTTTCCCAATGCTGAAAGGCTCGGGCTCCCGTGGATAAAAAAATTTGGAGAGGTTCCAGAATTTAGGTTTCTGCCTACTCCATCTTCCCTGTCAGCGGATCGTTAAATAAGAAGCAGAAATGTTGTATTCGCCATACGCTCCTCACCAAGGAGCTAAGCGAAAATCCTGCTTTAGGAAGCAAGTGACAATTAGGCTGATGGTTCCCCCTGCTCCTTAGGTTC
Organism: Oxyura jamaicensis; assembly: GCF_011077185.1. Lineage (NCBI taxonomy): Eukaryota > Metazoa > Chordata > Aves > Anseriformes > Anatidae > Oxyura > Oxyura jamaicensis. The sequence continues at coordinate 3,637,513 of NC_048913.1, read as the reverse complement.
CGTCAGCCGCCTGCACGGAGCCGTTCTGCACCCTGGGGTGGCTCAGCACCCCTGCCATGCCTGAGCAGCGGGTGCAAGGAGCTGTGCAGGCAGAGATTTAGCTCCCTTTGGGGAAACAAAGGCACACCTGGGACAAGGATGCTGCAAGCCCAAGTGGCAAGCAGCAAGCTGCTGCACGCACCAGCTGGCAACCCCACCTTGGGCAAGCTGGCGGAGGACCTGAGAGGCAGCAGGATAAAAACAGGAGTGCAGAAAGTGCTTTAGGACGGGGAGAGCCAGGGCTGGAGGCAGGGGCTGGGATAATAGAGGCTGAGCTGATGAGGACAGAGCCATGCAGGACACGCAGACGGGGCGATGCTCCACGGGGCTGGCCAGGAGCTGCAGGGCAGGGGCAGAGGCAGGCGGGAGCGAAGGTTGAGGTGTGCCGGCACAGCGCGGCGCAGGGCTCGGTGCAAGGTTCATTGCCACCAGGCTCATAAAGCACGGATAAGGAAGTCGTTCCCGGCTGAGAAAAACCTCTCACGGTGATTTAGAGGCCACCCAAATGTCCTCAGGTTGGTCATGGGTTGCGCAGGCTTTTCCAACCCACATGCTGGGGACAAACCCAGGTGGATCAGAGCAAAGAGGAGGCTGCCCTGTGCTCCTCCCTGCCCTATAAATCTGGTGGGCACTGGCCCTATGTCCTTGCACTGAGGTTCTACCATGGCTTCGGTTTCTCCTCCTTGGAGGACGAGGCACACACCATGCTGGGTGAGGGGGTTAACTCTTCCTTCCTCGTCACCAATTCTAAGTCGCTTTTGAACGATGCCGGGCAGAGCTTGGGTTGCTCCCTTCCCTCCGAGCAACCCTCTGAGGGTTTGGAGCATCCCAAAAAACCACCGTGGGCTCCAGCGTGCCCGGTTCAGACGAGGTCTCAGTCTGGCTAACTGGTGCAGCTGCCCCCAAAAAAAGCACAGGAACCACTGATTTACGGCAGGAGGCGGATAAAATCGCCTGTTTACTTTCAAGCCTTAAATTGTCTGTTGGCAAAGCGCAGACCACAAAATGGGTGGCCCCTTTCCTGGAGAAACTGTGAAAACCTGCTTAGTTCCTGCGCTAGCAAAGCAAACAAACAAACATGACCCGGCGTTGGGTTTCAGCGCGCCTTGTCGCTCACCGGCACATCAGAGCATCGGAAAACAAACCCAGAAAACCCTGCCTGCCTGATAAGAACCAGCCCCGGCAGCCACGGAGGGGACAACCCAGAGATGTAATTAGAAATGAGAAATGTTTGAAACAAAGGGCAAAAGCAATCAGCAAAAGGTAATTAAAACGGATTAAATGGAGCGCAAAGAAAAAAAAAACCATCTGAGCGAGACGCCGGGAAGCGGCCCAGCCGAGCAGGGGAGATAACTGCAAACCGCGGGCTCTGGGTCTGTGCATTCATATTGCTTTGCACTCCTGCAAGCCTTTGAGGAGCTCGGCACACTCTGCAAGCAATTAAACCTCACGGCACCCCGGGGAGGCAGAGGTTACGGCGCACACTTCCAAGGTGGCCGCGCCGAGGGTCAGCGGTGATTTATGCGGGACCCGCGCGGCAGGCAGGAGGCAGGAGGTCGCTGCTTTACCAGCGAGGCCGGGGCTGGTGCCACCCGAAGGGAGTCGTTTGGCTTCCACGGGAGCGAGAGCTCGTTCCTCTTAAGCCGCCTTGTTTATTTTTAGCACCTCGGTTTATATCAGGAATGACAAATTTGGCGTTCGTGCTCGGATGTGGCCGGGACAGGAGCAGCTTGTAACAATAAAATCCTGAACGCACCGGGGCTGCCTCTTCCTCCCCGCGCACCGCGCGCTCCTGGAGCAGGGCTGGCGTGGCCGTGGGAGGGCTGGGGAGCTGTGGGAAGCCCACCGGGAACACTTGCACGGGAAGCTTCTGCGTTCAACAATAACAGGCAGATACAAGTGAGGAGAGCCACGTTTCACTTGTCCTTAGGCAAAAAATAAAAAAAATAAAAATAAAAAAAAATAAGCGTGCCTTGTATCTGTATTTAAAAAGCAAACTCACGGGGTTGGAAAATGAATCAGGTCTCTGGGATACTGTGAATGCGATTGCTCCGAGCTTAAGTTAGAAAATAAAAGAAGGGATAGAAAAGGGAAAAAAAAAAAATAGCCCTGAAGGTTTCCCTTCTCCCATGGGACAGCACTGAGCTAAGCACAAAGAGCTCGGCCTGCTGAGGTTCCTGGCTCTCTGTGCTCCTCCAGGGGCCGGCTCCTCGAGGCATTGCTGGGAACCTCTCCTGTCCTGCAGGCCAGCTTGCCGGCTGCTTTTAAAAAGCCATTTCCTTCGCTGGTTGCGTTTTTATTTTAGCACCCTGCTGGTGCGGCGGGCTGGGCGGCGTGCTTTTAGCTGGGCAGGGTTTGTGCAGCTGCCCGGGCGCGAGGAGCTCCTGGCGCCGGGTCAGGGCTGGCGAGTTTCAGTTCCCCATCTCGGAGTACCCCGAGGGACGCCGAGATGCGAATCTCCGCTCCCTTTGAAGATAGCTGCTGCCATTTGCATCCAGCTCTTTCAAGAATCGCCCTCCCCTTGCCTGGACCGAGCACGCCTCGTGTTCTCCGTGCAAATTGTGCATTTGGCCCCTGTTTCTTGTTCTCAGAGGCACAGCACTTGAGCAGAGCAGTGCTGGATGGTGAGCATCCTCATGCTGCACCCCACGGGTTCCTGGGTGCCTCCACGAGCCCGCAGGGGCTGTTACACAGATCTGTACAGCGTTCCCATGAGCTGACCCTTGGAGCACCCCAGAAACCACTGTGGGCTCCAGTTTGCCCAGTTCAGACCAGGTCTCAGTTTGGGAAGACATCACCCAAAATCCAGGAGTGGATGCACGGCTTCAGGATACATTTCCTTAACCCCTAGGGGATTCTGGGGCCGAGATTTCCACTCAGCATGCTCTACAGCATAAGGCAGGCAGGCAGCGAGCAGCTGGGATCAGAGAGAGGCTCGGGTGCCCACGTGCAGTCAGCAGGATGAGGCATTTGCCTGAATAACGAGGTAACCACCAGCAGAGCATCACGCCTGGAGCACAAGCTAATCCCCGGCCGCCTGCGTGTGGGAAGGCTCTGCGTGGGGGCGGCAGGTTATCCCGAAGGAGGCTGGTGTTATGGGGGGGGGGGGGTTTTAGGGGCACGCCGCCCTCGGAGGCGACTTGGGCTGCTCGCTGTTGGAGATAGGAGGCTGCTCCGAGCAGACCATTAGCCTTATCCAGCCCGCCAGCTCCCCGTGTTTTGGCTGGAGCACGCAGATAGGAATTAGCGACCGCGCGGTGCTTGCTCCCGCGGAGCACGGGAAGGGAGGCTGACAGCGAGCGAAACGCAGAGCGAAAATAGCAAGGCAGGGAAGGAAGGAAGAGGAGGGGACGTGCGCAGGCATATAAACACAGCCTGCTTTTGCACGACGGAGAAGCCCCCCCCCCCAGTCCCCGACGATTTGGGGAGGAAGCAGCCCCGTGCCCCGGCGCGTGCTGCGGGCGCTGGCGAGGGCGCAGAGCAGGAGGGGGAGCGGGCGGCGGGCGAGGCGCGCCTCCGACACACGACAGCGGCTCTGGCTGCGTGGGTGGCAGCACGGCTGCGTGCCTGGCTTGCCTTTCCCAGGCACGAAGCAGACAGCCTGGCGTGCAAAAGCCTGCGGTCGGTCCGGGGCCGGCACACGCAGCGCCCCGCCGAGCCGTCACAGGCAACCTCGCGGCGTGAGTTCAAAGCGGAGCAGGCTCCCCGGGTGCTCGCTGCAGGACGGGGTGGTGGATGGGCAGCCAGAGAAGTAAAGCAACAAAATGAATTCCCAACGTGCTGTCGGGAGGCAGGCCAGCTCAGGGGAAAGGCACCGGGGCAGAACGCACGTTGCTCAGAGCGTCGGGGGTTTGCTTTGCTGCTTTCCCGCAGCGCACAAACTGGTGTCACCTCGGCACCGTGGCACGAAGGTGAGGACAAGAAGTCCGAGCCAGGGGTAAACAGCGCGTCTGGCTGCCGGGACACTGCAGGCAAATATTTTCGGGACGGCGGGGTGAGCCTCTGTTAGTGTAGCGTGTGGGTTTTAAAGAAACTTTGCCCTCCAGGTTGCAGCCTGTCCATAACCGCCCGGCGTGGGTTCGCCCTGGGTGAGGCGTTTCTCTTTTCCGTCCTGAAGTCACCTGCTGGCCACACGCACGGCGTCGGGAGCGGGGTGCCCGGTGGCACAGTGGCTCTGAAAGGCTTGGATGTCTTTGCCAGCCTGGGGGAGAGCCCGCTGGAGGTATCGATCTGATAATATAGGTCAGCTCCAGTCATTATGCAGAGCTCTAAAAACAGGGGATCAATCACAGCAGCCAGGCTCAGCAAGACTTTAATCACTGTGACAAAATCAGGGGTGAGGGGGAGCTGGAGGTTGGTTTTGCCCTAGATTTTATTTTATTTTATTTATTATTTCCAACTCTGCTGCTGCCAGCTGGTGCACAGGATAGCAACATGATTTGGGTTTCTAAGTGACGTAGCCCTGGGTGGACAGGGAAGGTCAAAAGATTCCTCCACAGCCTCTAAAACAACTCCCAGCCACAGCATGAGGATGCCCCAATTTTAAAATAAAGGGATCTCTCAAATTCCCTTATCTGTGCTGCTGCAGGGTGGCGATGCCACCTCCTTGTGCCCTGCAGGACGTGAGGATTTGGGGTTTGGGGAGGGCACTGTGCACATTGCGCCCTGGGTCCCCAGGGCTGCTCCTTTCATCACACACTCTCCTTTGGCAAATTCAGAGTTTGGTTTTTTTTTTTTTTTTTTACCAAACCTCAGGTCCTGGAGACTCAGCTGTGGGGTCTTTCCCCCGTCCCCTGCCACAGGGAGCTCTACCCCAAGGAGGACGGGTGGAGGCCGGCACGTTTCCTTTCCACGGGGCTTATCATCCCCGCTGCTGGGCTGCCCCTCCCTGTCTGTCTGGCAGGCTACCTGGGCTGCGAGCAGAGATGCTATCAAAGAGGCAGCACTGATAAGGGCACCCGGGATGTGGCAAGTGCTGGGCAGAAACCTCTCCTCTAATGGGCTCCGGCAGGGCTGCCCGTGGCAAACAGACCAACGTGTTTTGCAGGCTCCCCCGCGCCCTCCTTCTGTCCCCGTTTGAGCCATCTCCTTTGGCAAGCCCCACGCAGGTGACTCACGCCATGTACCTTGACTCCTCTTTCTGAACTGCCAGCACGGATGCTCTCTTTTTTTTTTATTTCCCCCCTCTTTTTTTTTTTTTTTTTCTTTTATGGCTGGAATTTGCCCCCTTGGCTTCGACCCTGGTGCCGACAAACAGCACCCCCGTGCCCCCGGCTTGCCGGTGGTTTTTATGGGAGGTCAACACCTTCCTGCGTGCTTCGTGCAGGGGTGAGGAGTGTGAGCGTGGCTCCCGGGGGAAGCAGGCAGCAGCACCATGGCTCATCCCCCACCAGGGCTTACCCACGGCTCCTGCTTGCCCCATGTGCGCACCAGACGGGGACGGTCTCCTTGCAGCCCCTCCCCTGGCGGGCACCTCATTTTCTGATGGGAAATGGGGAGTCCAGCGAGGGGTCCGGCCAAGGAGCCAAAGGCAAGGTTGTCGGCCCTGGAGGTGGCAGGGTTTGAGCTGGAAAAGCTTCTCCTCCGCCTTCATGGCTTGTTCTGGGCGCAAAGGGACAGCTTGGCTGTGTGGCACGGCCGTGCCAACACACCTCCCCGCTCCTCACACAACACTTCTCACAGCTCTTTTTTTTTTTTCCCCTTCTTCCTTTTCCACTTTTACAAATAATAAATTTCTCTATTTTATGTCTGGCAGACAATTTGATGCCTGAATCTCCACTTCCACCACTTTTGCCAGGCTCCTTTCACCGTATTTAATATCCATTCACCCGGTAGACAGAGGGGCAGAACGCAGCTCCAGCGAGCCACCAACCATTTCTGAGGCACCCCGCTTTCAGCAACAGCTTGCTGATGGCCCTGGTTGTCGTGGGGCTCGCTTAGGAACTCTGAGAAATGAGTTTGGTATTAATTGAAAGAACACATGCAGACCTAAAAACCGCTGCAATGCGAGGCTGCCTAGATTTATGGTCCCTCTTGCATTAGCTAGTTAAAAAAAAAATAGTACAAACATTTAAACACCAGTGGCAGTAAAGATAAAAATGTAAGTTTGATTAGATAAAGAATAAAGATACGTATTTCATATTTACACCTGGACCATAACCTTTGTTTGCTTCAAGTTAAGGCTACCCAAGTGCACGAGCATTAGGCAGAGATTTCCTGGGGGCCCAAACACCTCCCAGCAAAAACGAGGTTTGGGGGTGTGGGTGCACGAGCATTTTGGAAAAAAAATTGTGGGTTTGTGGCTCCTTCGGGCTCTCCTTTGGGACAGATCAAAAATCTGGGTTTACCCCAAATCGATGGTTTTTTGGTGAAATCTGGGTTTACCCCAACTCAATGTTTGTGGTTTTTTTTGGTGAAATCTGCGGGGTTTTGGCTGGGAATCACTGGGGAAGCAGCGAGGTGCAGGGTGCTGGCTCTAGTGCCACGGCTGCATGGCCCTGCTGGGCGCAGGACACACAGGACCCCGCTTTGACCAGGGACACGTGTGTGCCACTTGTGCCACACAACTCTGGGGCTCTGCCCCGTGCTGACACCGGGGTAAAAACAGCGCGGCTCCGCAGACTCGGTGGCACTGCCTGCCTATGCGACACGTGTCAAGGGCACAGGGAATCAGGCCTTGGGGACACGGTGGCACATGCCTCCCTTCTTTTTTTCTTTCTCTTTTTTCTTTTTCTTTTTTCTTTTTTTTTTTTCTTTGCGCACGTCAACCGAGCAGATTCCATTTTAATGTCACGTCTGTGCGGTGGTGGTGCATTCCTTTGAGCGTTGCCATGTGAGGCCAGGATGGCGTTTGGCTGCGGTTAAAGAGCTTTATCAGTTTCTGAAGTCACTTTGTAAATAGCGGCAGCCAAGAAGCCGGAGCAGGGAAGGGAGGGGGGGAGGAGAGAAGAGAGAGAGAAAAAAATAAATAAATAAAAGCAGGAAGAAAAAGGGCTTTGTTAATTTTAATAGGGTGTGTTATGTTCCTCCTTCATCTCCCAGATATGCCACACTCGGCGATGACAACCCTGCTTTATGGAGCCCTCGGTCTCCCCGAGCCCCCCCAGCCTAGTTAAAAATCCCCCACTGCACGGCAGAGAATAACTCGCATTGCGCTGCTGGCAGGCGAGCCTAAAACGCGGCTCTGTTTTCATCACGGAAAAGCCTCCGGGCGCATATTTTTGTAATTAGGCTTTTCTGCTCAGCAGTTTTTGCAGCTGTGATGACACTTGGGTGTCGCCCCCTGGTTTCTCACGCTCTCCCTGCCAAGGCGCCGAGCGCCTGGGCTGCAGCCAGCCCCCGGCCGGCCCCCGCTGCCTGCGCTCAGCCTGCCTGGGGGGCACCGGCCACGGCCCCCGCTCGGGGTCACGGTCCCCTTGTGCCGATGCCAGGGCCCGCCTGCAAGCAGGGGATCAGCACAGAAAGGCAGAATTATTAGGGCTGGAAGCGCCCTCTGAGACTAACCTACCCAACCGCCCCCCCCCCCCGCCACCAATGTCACCCACCGACCCACGTCCCCCCCAAGCACCACGTCCGCGGTTTTGCTGCTCCTCGTCCTCCCGGCCAAGAAAGCTTCCCCTGGCTTTTCAGCAGCCTTGTCTGCGAGCCCCCTGGGGATGCAGGAGGAGGAGGAGGAGGAGGAGGAGGAGGAGCAGCAGCCGCCGGGTTGCCCGCCCCAGGCGCACGCTTGCACCCCAGGGCTCCGCGCGCCCCCGCAGCTGCCGGCCGCGAGCCCTGGGCTCCAGCTGTGCCTTGTTAGAGCCGGAATGTCTCTGCGGGCCGCCGAGAGCCGCCAGGGTCATTAATAACAGCTAACGACGCTGCCTCGCGTGCCAGCCCGGGCCTGACGCCGCCGCAGCTCCCACGCAGGAGGCGAGAAAAGTGTGGGGGGGGGGGGCCCCGGGGGCCCACCCGGGGGCGCCCTGCCCCCCCCCCCAGCAACGCTCTGCCGTGGTTATGCTCGGCTGTGGGGCCAGAAGTATTTTTTTTAACCCCAGAGCTGGGGCTCTGCACTCAAATCTTCACCGACCAAAGGACAGCAGGCAAGGGAATTCACTTCTGGCCTCATTTTTTCCTCCACTGTTTATTTACTGATGCATCACTTGGGGGCTGGGGGGGCATCTCTCCGCATGCAGCGGCCCCCAATGGCTCTCCTGTTCTTGGCCTCCATCAGAATTAACGTTTGGTGGTCGTAAATTTGGTAAATTTGTGCTTTTATTTTTTTATATATATTTTTTCCCCTCTCCGCGAGCTGGAAGTGGATCCTCGCTTCCCTGATTGCAGGCCCTGGCCCGCAGCCAGTTCTCATGGAGGTGGAGGGAGGATGTCGTCCCGCCGAGGCCACTCAGCCCCACGATTCAGCACAAAAACGGGCTGTCTGCCTGTCATTTGGTGTGCTGCTGGGCTGGCCCGTTTAGAAAAAAAAAAAAAAAAAAAAAAAAAAAAAAAAAGAAAAAAAGCAATGTGACATGTCGCCCGGTGCTTTGCCACGTCCCTCGTCCCACATTGCCATCGCCCTTCCAGCACCGGCAGCAGCAGCAGAGGCTTGGATCACAGAAGGGGCTTTGGGGACCAGGGTGGTGTCTCCTCCTCCCGCAGAGCTTTCAGCCCTGAGAATTCTCCTCGTGGTCCGTCTGCTATAGCAATATCCATCTGCCACGTAGGGAAACGCAGGTTTTCATTTTATGCAGGACTTCGGTTCCAGTGTCCCTTGCACAGCCAGACGCGCCGGGAAAGTGCCTTGAAACCACAGCATTTGTAACAGGTCATCTCCCGAGCCCGGGCTATTTGTCCTAACAATGCAGGCTCCAGACATGCTTTATTTTTTATTTCCAACCAAAGCAAATTTCTTCTGCTGAGGTCACTTGACTCCAGGAGCTGCAACCTGGCGTAAAACCCCTCCTCAGACTGCAAAATGCTCTGTTGAACCCAGAGGACGTAGCAGCAGCGCACGGCCCCTGAAAACCCAGGCTTCTGGTCATCAGGGAGAGGAAAGAAGCCAGCAGCTCTGACAGAGCTTGCTAAAAGTGCTCCCATTTGTTCTTACTCCCAAGCTTTTGCATGCCGGCTTCCTTGTAAAACTCCTCTGTAAAAAACATCTAGAAGGAAATTCGATTAAAAAAAAGAGAAAGAAAAGACACGAGCCTTTCACACCAATGCACAAATCAGCCTGTTCCGAACCAGAGCGATGAGATATGCCTCTGGCCTCGGCTGTATGAAGTGACAGGGTGGCGTTATTTGGGGCAGAGCAAACGGCAGAGCCTGCCCCTGGGGTGGAATTCGTGTTTGAACAGTTGCTGGTGGCTGGATCTCGTGCTGTCCTTCGGCATGAGGGTTTTTGCCCCACCGCTGCCTCCCCACGTGCTTTGGCACGTTGCTCAATCCCGTACCCGTTGCACCACCGCCCGGCCAGCTCCATCCCCGGGGCTGCTCCCGCACCCCAGAGACCTGCAGCAGAAGGGCCTTTGGCTGGGCTCTCCGTCGCTATTTCGGTCAACTGGCTGCAGCTGGGGAGGAAATGCTGCGTCGGTTCAGCTGCAGGCTGCTTACGGTGGTTTGTGATCAAGCCACGAGCATCTTCGGGCCCCGGCGGACCCCGAAGTGACAGCTCCCAGCCCCGACACAATCACGGAAAACCGCGTTCCTACTAAATTACGGTGGGCAAGGATGGGGGATCAAGGAAGAGGAGATTTGGGGAAAGCCTGTATAATTGGCCTGGGCCTTTTGACCCCGTCTATTATGGAGGATCTGAGGCTCCTTCATTACCCAGCTCCACGTGCATTGTAAGCGTCAGCTCCCTCCGCGAGCCAGCCTTCGGAGGCATTTGGAATCAGACAAGTGTAGAAAATCCCCCAGGCTCTCCCAGCTGAAATCCCGGGAGGCTTCAGGTCCTGCTCGTCCCGTTTGGCCTTTTCTTTTGGGTGCACCAACCTCCCGTTAGCCGCTGACCCTTCACTAAAGCCTCGTCAGAGTTCACTGGAGGCGAAGGACGTGGCACGGCCGGCTGGCTGCTGCCGCCAGGGGAGGAGGGGAGACACCGGGGATTGTCCCTGGACAAAAGGAATAGTTGGCCGGTGCCGTTTGTGTGAAATTCCTTTGTGTTTTGGGGGAGGCAGAGGGCAGCTTTTGGGGGCAGGGGGGTGTAGGGAGAGGTGGGAACGGGGTCTGCTCCTGAGAAGCACGCGAGGGGTTTGCAGGTGAGCCTGTCCCTAGGAGAGGATCACATCCAAGCACATCCCTTGGCCTATTTTGAAACGTTCCCTGCCCATTAATTAATGGAAATGATGGGTGTTTGGGGCAACCACGGGGCCACTCAATGATCCTTTTGGGTCCCTCCCAGCTAGGGATGTTCTATGATTTTGTGGTAACATGACCAAAAAGGAAGAGTATCCCAGGATTCATTATGGAACAAGAACCACTAAGACCAACAATTTATTTCTTTACGAGCCCGTACCTTAAACTACTCCAGGATGCATTAATTCTGTGCAGTGCATCAGGCTCCTCGGGACGGTCTGCAAGAAGAACCAGGTGCGATGGGTAACAGCGAGGATCAGACCTGCACAGCTTGCTCGGGGTCCTTGCCCTGGGGTTCAGCATCCCTCCTGGCTTTCCGGTACCCAGGGACAGCCTCGTGCTCTGCTGGCAGGTGGCAGCTGCCGTCTGGGAGCAGCGTTTAATTTCCTTCAGGCTTCTCCCTCTCTCTTGCAATGGCTAAATATTTCCAAGTGGTTTTTCCAACCATCAGGTGCCATTTTTTAAAAAAAAATACCCTTTTTGTGCATCTAATCCTGCCTACTTTTGAGGCAGTAAGTGACACAGACCTGTCTGCTCCCAGCTCGGAGTGTTTCTCCAAATTTCTAATAAATCAGCAATCCTGCTGCAGCTGACACAGTTTTAGCTCATTGCCAATTGGGGATGAATTATGACATATCCACATTTAGAAAGAACTTTGAGATCTTCCAGTTACAAATAGCTCCCAGAGAAGGCAAAGGATTCGGTGAACCTGACAGGCGCTATTTATGAAGGTTACAGAAAAGTGCTACGGACCGATCCGGGCCATTTTTATCCTGGCTTATGTTTCCAGGGTCTCTGCTTCGCTCTTGCCAGCAATTGTTTAGGGGTTCCTTCTTTTGCTTTGTTTCCGTTTTCCTTCTGCCTTTGCACTGTGCTTCCCTGCCCTCGCTAGCTGCTGTGTTTATTCCTCGTGGCTGAATTCTGCTTCAAACCGGGAACAGGATGACCAGAACGTCGCCGAAAGTTTCTTTGGATGCCGTGTATTGGAAAACATCTGTCTCGAGTACAATTGTGGAAAATCCCTTGCTTGAATCGTTTAAAACTAGCGTGAAAAGAGAAGAGGAGAAAATGTGGTACGGGCTAATCCCCCGAGCTCTGCGGTGGTGGACGGGGCGATCTCGCAGGAGCTCCCCATGCGCCGGCCCTGGGGGCACTGGAGAAGAATGGCACTGGTGTCCCCAGACACGCAGACAGTCACGAGCCAGCCCAAGGCGTGCACGAAGATCAGGAAATGAAATCTGAAATCGTGGCAACGAGGAAGAGGGAGAGAGGTGGGGTTCAGCTGGCCTGGCAGCCTTTTAGCCTCCGGTGTTTCCTCAAATTGCATTTCGGAGCTTTCCTTCCTCTGCGGCCACAGGGGCTGCATTTTGATCGTTTTAACCAAAAAGCGAGATTCTCACACCATCATGTGACTACGGAAACTGTGTCTTTGCACAGAACAGAGCAAGAGCTGGAGTGAGATGTGGGTTTGCATACCACGTGAGCTGCGGATTGTCGAGCGCTGAGCAGTAAGGACTGACTTAAATGTCTTGGAGGGATACTAGCAAGCCAGCTGAACGTGTCCTGGGAAATTTCAAATGGAGTTCATTAAAATCCGAGCGTGTGCTTGCAGCTGAACCTGCTGCAAAGTCACGATGGTCTGTGCCAGGACCCGCTCGATGCCATGGGGGGGTCTTTCCATGTAGGACATGAGACCCGCTGTCGGTGTGGCTGTCCCCAAGGAGGAAAGCAGACAGCCCTTGTCCTTGGCTCCTAGGGGACCCGGGGAGCTTTCACCTTGCTCCCAAAGCCAATTGTGACAGGAGAGCTTTGGCACAATGAAACCAACCCCCATGTCCCCACCTCTGCAAGGTCCCTGCCACCTGCTGAGGCAGTGCCAGCTGCAGGACAAGGGCAGAGCCACCAAGTCCACTTTTGACGACGAGCTCTTGGTTGCCTTTGGGTTTATTTAGAGCGATGCTTTGAGAGCATGGTGCGTGTGGAGGTCCATCACCACCAGAGGCTCGGTACCGCCCGCCGTGGGTCCCTTTCCCAAGGTGAAACGAGGGGTCAAGGCGGGGGGGGACCCCGCTGGAAAGCACGGGTCAGAGGCCACGGCCATCCATATATTATGCAAATAAAGAGCAAACAGCCCGCGTTTTGGTGGGAGACACAGCCCCAGTCCCAAACCCTCCCCACTGCTGATCCCTGGGGCTCGGAGGAGCGTTCCCCATGCGATGTCCCGGGGGTACCGTGGATATCCCAGATGGGAAGGGTGGGAGATGCGGTGCTGGTGCTGCAGGGCATGGGGCGCCCTCCTCACGCCGGGGATGCTCGGGGTCCCCGCCTGCACCACTGCTGCATCCCTGGGAGACGGGGAAGGGGGGGGACAGCTAAATGTGTTTCTTCTGCAGCTCAGTTTCAAGGAAAATTTGCCCTTTCACAGTTGCTTAAGCAAAATGTCAGCGAATGCCAAATGCCCGGAGCCACATATGCTCTACACAAGAGAGGCTCCATAAATCAGGGAGCAGTTAGTGGGAAAAAATCAGGTTCCAAGGAGGAAACCAGTGGGATATGCTTTTTTTTTTTTCTTCTTCTTCTTTTTTTCCCCTCCTCAAGCTAGGGCAGCAGCGTTTCGGTTTATTATGCTGCCCAGCAGTGAAGGAATCCATCACATTGTCACCCCCCTTCTCTCTTTTTTTTTTTTTAACCGGGGAGGGAACACGAGGAGGGTTTGTGTGTGCGCGCGTCCGTGTGCGAGGCGGGGGGGGCGGGGGGAAACAAAGCTGCCGGGGGATGGACCGGGTATAAAATCGGCGCCGCGTCCCGCTCACAATGCGGGACAAAGGCTGGGGGGCTGGTGGCTCAGCTGGGAGCCCGGGCAGCACAGCTGTGACCAATGCCAACACAGTTCCCCTCAATATGGAGTGACCCCGGCTCTTTTTGCAACCTGCTTCCAGGCTCATCTCCAATAATTCTCACAAAGGACGGGAACAAACAAAACCTTTGTCAGCACTTCCAAGACTTTCCCCTGGAAAATCTTAAATATTTCATTAGGCTCTTCTCGCCTCTTTCTTTCTCTTTCACCTGAGCCGGGCTTAAAAAAGCAAATGTGGACACTAAAACTCTGGGTCAACAAATGATTAAAGGACGGGCTTGAAAGGAGGAGGGCTGGGGTGAGTGGTGGGGGAAGCTGCTCGTACCGCTGTCCAATGTGAAACAGCACAAAGGCAAGAAAGGAAAGAAAGAAACTCCCGTTTGTTAGTTAACACTCCAGGCAAGGACAGTATTATTATTTTTTTTTTCAACCTGTTTGCTCAGAGAGGCCCCGATTTGAATACTGTAGCCAGGGCGAGGGGCAGGGGCTGGCTGGGATGGAGCATGGTTGGGGAAACCCATCTCACGTTGCACCAGGGGAGGTTCAGAGTGGATATCAGGAAGGATTTATTCCCAGAGAGGGTGGTCAGGGACTGGGATGGGGTGGTGGTGGAGCCCCCAGCCCTGGGAGCATTTCAGGGAGGTGGGGACGTGGCACTAAGGGACGTGGCTCGGTGATGGGACACCGTAGGTCAGGCTGATGACTTGGCAGTCTTTAAGGTCTTTTCCAGCCTCAGTGGTCCTTGGGTTCTGTAAAACCAGAATTTGGTTTGTCATTGTCATGTGTCCTCATAGACCTGCTTGCTTGCTGACACCAGCCCAGGACATAACCAACAAATCCGTGCACCTGCAAACCAACCAGTGCACGAGCATGTTGGGAGATGGACCCAAACTGGAAAACTTGCGTGTTTTTATTGCTTCTCTCCTCTGCACTGAAGTCGTCTGGGACAAGAGCAGGGATCCAGAGCAAGGCTGTGCTTGCAAATATTAAACACTTCTGAATAACTCTGCAGTAACACACAGTGCATCCGTTGGGTCCGCTCGGTGACTCTGACCTGACTTTCTTCCTCCCCTGCTTCCCTCCTCCTGGTTTCCACCAGGCCCCGAGTGGTAGGAGCAGCACAATGGCATTGCTTTGCCTTTGTTTCAGCCTTGATTTAGCCACCCTTTTAAGGACCCTACTGAATAATTCAGTGTTATCATTCAGGATGACGCTGGATTATTACAAGGGTTTCTTGGGGCCCCCCCCCCCCCATAACCTTTAAATTCTTTTCACACGTGAATGGGTTCAAAGGAAGTCGTGTAAGGAAAACACACAACGAGGAGGTTGCTGCTCTCCCCCTCCGCTGTCAGTTTGATAAATATAATGTGTCACCAATTAAAAACTCATTGCCATTCTCCTGCCGCAGCCACGGCCTCGTTAAGGTCCTCCTCCCGGGGTGGCTCCCGGGATCCGCTGCTATCATTGTCGATAACAGAGGGCCTGTTTTTTTCCCATCCTGGGCCATTTCAGGGCTCCACATTGGCATGTAAATAAGTTATTCACTCGACATCACTTTCTGATAGAAAAATGACCATGAAACTCTTTGATTTTGGGTTTGCTCTTGTCGCGAGTGCACAATGAAATCAAGAGTTTCAGTTTTGTGTCTGTGGCTTGTGGAGGGCTTTTTTTTTTTTTTTTTTTTTGGCTTTACTCTTTTGCAGCAAATGCCCCTTTTCAGCATTTGCATGGAAATTGTCCCATCACACAATTTAATGCGGGCACGGATTGACCTGGTCGGTGTCCCGACTTCAACGCAGCAGATTGTTGTTTATTTTTGCCCTCCCCAGGGACATTAAAAAACAATCTGGGTCATCAATAAAGACTTGTTTTCTTTCTTTTTCCTTTTCTTTCCTCTTTGCACCACTGGTGCCTTTGAAGAGCGGGGAGGCTGGCACCAGAGACCCCCCTGACTCTTTCCCATGGGGACACATGGAAGGGACCCGGCTGGGGCTGTCCCCCAGGGGAGCAAACTCCAGGGCAGGCTGGTGGTTACGGAAGGCAACAACGTCTCCTTGGACCATTAATGCCTCCTTGCCTCTCTCCAGATGTTTTTTCCATAGATATTTGAAACCGCATCTCCAGTCCTGTCCTTTTGGGATCCCAACATGCTCACCAAGCCTTTGTATGGAAGCTTGGCAAAGAGGATGGAGACAATTTCTTAGGAGACACTGATAACCGGTCCTTCAAACGTCTCAGTCTGGCTGAAAAGCTTCTTTCCAAGCTTCTCAGTGGCAGAGGTTGGCACTGCCACCAATATCCATCCCCATGGGGCTGTGCTTGTTTCGAGGTCACCTTGACATCTTTGCTCTGGGAGAGCTCTGCTGCCTGGCGTTCGTGGCCATGCCTCTCATTGCCTTTCCATTGCCTTGCCTTTTTTGGGCAAAAATCTATTGATTTATTATTGGAAAACTGTCCACGTGAGTGGTAAATAAGAAGGTCTGGGTCCTTGTCTGTTATTTCAAGCTGAGTCCTAGGGCTTTGGGGTGTTCAGCTACTGAAACAGGGGTGTCTGTGCAGCTCAGCTGTGGTCAGGGCTCCTCTTTTCATCATCTCAAGAGCTCCCATGCTTTTCTCACCCATCACAGTAACCTGGGATGGAACATTTCCAGGCAGGGAACACCATGACTAAGCTTTGGGGCTTCCTTTTTTTTTGTTCTCTCCCAAGCTTCAGCAGAGATTCTGGCGAGAGATTTGAGAAGCTTTTATACTGGGGAGCTGGGACACCAATTTTAGTAATAAGGATAATTCTGCGCAGCGTTTGAAGTGGAAATGCATGCAGATTTGAAGCGTGTATGCTCCCAGCAACGTTCTGCAAAGCCTTGGCTGCTCGCACAATTTAATAAAGCGAAAAGAAAGCCATGACTCTCCCCCACGCCCCACGCCCCCACTTGCCTGTTCTCCCTCCTGTGTCAGCCTGCAATCTCTGCTGTGAATTTCCCCCTCATCTGCCAAGCACCACCTTCAAGTCGGGGAGTTCCCTGGAGCCTAAAGACAAAAGGGTTTGCAATCAAAGCCTAGGAATAGAAAAACAAACAACCAACAACAACAGCAACAAAGAAAATGCTGCAAAAAGGGTTTTTTTTCCATGCACAGCCGTGCTCCCTGGGTATCGTGGGGCAGATCTGTGGGTTCTCCCTGGTTGCAGTGGGGATCTGCAGGCACAGCCACGGGGCACCGCTGTCTCCCGTGACCAACAGACCTACAAAGGCACACGAGCGCTGGCTGCCCACGTCTCTTATCTCTTTTTTTTTTGTGGCCCAGTGATGGAAAAGAGGACGATAAGGTTTCATCCTGTGGGGCATGAACTTGCCTCTCCGTGCACTGCTGCGCCGGATTGACTGCCAAGAGAACTTGCTCTCCGCAGTGGTGCAAATGAAATAAGGGTCAGGCTCTGTGATGGAAGTGGAAAGGAGGGGACAAGGTGTGTGTGCGGGGTGGGCTGCTCCTCTGGACATATCTCTGGGCATTGGTACAAAATTTTTCCATTAAAGAGTGGTCTTGACAGATGAGCTGCGGGAGCTGGGTGCTGCTCAGCCTCCCTTCATCTCCCGTGCAGCCAATTTTTAGGGTCTTTAATATTTTAGGGTCTTAGCCCCTTTGGAAAACTGGCCTGGGGTGACTGAGATGCCAAAGGCTCCTTGGAGTTAAGTGCCTATGGCATATATACACTTTGGAGATCTTACCCTGTATGCACAAATTAATTCTCCTTCCTAAATGAAATTAATTTTGAGAGTGCTGAGAAGTAAAAGCTCAATGGCAAAAGTCTGCCACCGAAGCAAATTATCCTAAAAGAGTGATAATTACAGTTATAGGGGAAAGAGGAGAGAGGATGCAGCGTGGGGAGAGCAATACGAGGATGAGTGGAGCAAGCAGGACAAGGCCTGGTTCCGACAGAGCGGTGTTGTGGTGGTGGATCCATCCCCATCCCCTTGCTGGGGAAGACCACAAATCTTGGGACACTCACAAAACTGCTTGTGGGGTGCCTTACAAAAACACAGCCCTCCTAGCATGGCTAAAAACCCTTTACGAGGTATTTCTCCCGGCGTGAAAGGAAGCACTGATTGCTGACACAGCCTACCGGCCACCTCTGTCAGCAGCGCGCTGACTTTTGCCTTTTCTCCCTTCTGATATGATTTACCTCGCTCTTGGCTGGAAGCCCCCAGCGCCGGGACGAAGCCCCGGGCGTCCCCCACCCCACCCCTCCTCCTCCCTCGTTATTCTTTAACTTTCTAAGGCGACTGTCCTCTCTGTTTGCCCGGCTGCCCTGCCGAAGGGTGCGCGGGGGCTGTTTGTGCGCTGTCACTCCGGCATGCAGCATCCCTCGGCCCCGAGGTCACCCGAGGGATTGACACCTTCACCCAGGGGCCTGGATTCCCCCCCTGCCCTCCTTAGAGATGCACCAGGCTGTCAGTAACGAGGCCGCAGGTTTATTCAGCGGAGATCCCCGGATCTCAAAAGATAATCTGGGAATAATTGGGACTTAAGGAACTTGTGGGAATCTGATTTTTCCGCGGCGCTGCCATTCACGAAACAGATGGACATCTTACTTCTCCCTAATTTGATGGGCTTTCTTGACAAAATGGCAGAGGTTGCACTTTGCTACAATAATAACCTGCCACTCAGACTTTGTAAGGGGTTTGTGTAGATTTCTTCTTAATTAGACCGTGTCTCGCTATCAGTGAGGGGATGCGTGCGTGTGCGCAGAGCCGGGATGTTTGGAGCAGCCTCTCTGCATGACAGAGCCTAGGAAATAGCGGGGAAAAATCAGGGGGCTTTCATGTTTGTGTCACTTTTTTTTTTTTTAAAAAAAAAAAGTCTCATTTGAAAAATAAAGATTGGGATGCGAGCTCATTGTCTGGATGATAATGTATTCATGGATTTGCTCCTGCTCGCCCTGCAACTAAACAACAGCGAGGGACAGCTTTCCCTGGGCTGGGGGGGGAGTCTGAAAGCACTGCAAACCTTGGGGATTACTCTCAGGTTTGCAAAACCCACTTTTCACTTGCAAAAAACTTCCCGATCCTGTCATTTAACCCCTGACCTTCTCTTCTGCTTCCCTTTCCCTCCTGGCCCCTGCCAAAGGGGATCCCGTGGCCAAGGGCTCCTCTGGAACGCACGGGTACGAGCCAGCAGCATGCTTGTCTTGCCATCCACCATGCAAGCGAAAAGCAATTAGGAACTTTTTAATTACTCGGATGTCCTCGCACCTTAATCAGGCTCTGAGCAGTGATGACAGGTTAAAGAACAAACCAGAACCACAACGAGCTTGCAGCTGGTCGCTGTGCCCAGCTGACCGAGCAATTTACCTGCTGAAAGCATCCCCTGTGCGTGCAGCGGGACGTGGGAAGGGTGCCCAGCACCGTGTGATGGTTTTGCTGCAAACCACGACCCGTTCTGCACGTGAGGGAGGGCAGCAGCTTCGTGCTCAGGGCTGGGGCGAGCGGAGCAGCTTGACAGCTTCATTAGCACCCCCCTGCCCCGGCGCACCGGGCGGCAGCAGAACATGGCATTTACAGCACGCACCAGTCCCCAGGGAAGGAGGAGCCGATGCAGGGGACAGGTGGGTCTGACCACACACACTGTCAGTAAAACTGTGGCCTCTTTGCTCGTTTTGCCCTTTATTTTGTCTCCCGCTTGCTTTGTCACCTGTCACCACAATAGGTCCTGTGCTGGGGAGGGTGGCTCCGTGCTTCTGCACCCGCAGCAAGGGTGAAGGGTTGCTGGAAGGCTGTGCATGCCCTGCATGCTTTTTTTTTAAGACAAGGTGGCTCAGTCTGACTTCAGGAGACGCTGTCAGCCCCTGCTTCGAGGGAGCAGGTCCAGCAGGAGCTGCTTCTCACCAAAGGCTCATCCTCTCCCTTATTAGCAGCCATCAGGAATCAGCCCCCAGGCAGACGTTTGTGCAGGCAGTCCCTGCTCCAGCAGGAACTGTAACTCGGGGAGGGTAGCCAGGCTGGGATAGGGCCCTTCTTCCCCTCCTCGGTGCATCTGTGCAGCAGACAGCGCGGGGCTGGGAGCTGTGGCCAGCACTTGTGGCTTGCTTTCGTGACTGGCTGGCCCCCGGGCTTCTTCCCACGTGAGTTCCCCTCCCTAGCGGAGGGCGATGAAGGAAAGCTCGTAACGCCGAGCTGAGTCACCCTGTCTTCAGCTGTGTCTTCTACTGTCTGTCGCCAGGGCCCTGCTCATTTTTCTTCTTCCCAGAGCTTCTTCTGGCTGGGAGCTTCACCTGGGGGCATTCCTGGGGGGCTCTGCAGATGGTGTGTCCCTCACCTGCTCGTGGCAGAGCGTGCCAAGGGTGCTGAGCCTGCAGGTTCACGGCCACACCGGCAGACTCTGAGCCTTTAGACAACTTGATTCAGGGCCAAATTCCCCACAAAAGCTATCCAAAGCAAACACCCTGCTCCCTCTATTTGGATCATTTTGTTAAAATTCATTTTTCCCCCACTTCCCTCCCACTTGGGCTCAAGACGCTTCTTCCTCTGACCCTTAGCCCTTTGCAAGCTGTGCTCAAACAAACCCGGGGCTCCTCCGTGGAGCCGAGGAGCAGAAGTCGGAGAGGAGGTCAGGGCCACCGTGGCACCCTCTGCAAACACCCCTGGGACGTGATGGAGCGGAGCAGAGCTGCCAGGAGCTCCCCCAGCCCTGCCAGAGCCTTTCCCCGGGTGGGCACGGCCAGCAGGACCCGTCCCTGATTTATCCCTTCCCAGCGATGAGGTGGCACGAAGGGTTTGGAGAAGCCCATCTAATGGAGTGCTGGAAATTATAAATCAGCGGGGCTTTGTCGGGGTTATTACTTTAAACAAAGAGGGGGCTGAATGGAGCCAATTAAACGGCACCTGAATTGATAAACAAACTGGTTATTGTCGGGGGCTATTCTGCAGCTCCGGCGGTCCCCCCCTCGCTCCGAGATGAATGCGGAGCAAGGCCTGGGGAGAAATTTACATCTGATTGGAGTTTAATGGGCCGCAACAGGCCTCCCATCCCATCGCCATGGAAACCGGCCCTTTCTCAAGATTTTAAACAGTCTGAAATGTCCTTTTATTGTCTGCTTAAAATGTGTCATGTGAGCCCCGACGGGGTGGGCGCTTGTATGTATCAATTTGTTTCTGTCGGCCCGCACGGCACTGGCGAGGCCATGAATATATCTGGGGGGACGCGGGGACAAAAGGGGCGGCCGATGGGGCTCCATGGAGACCCCGGCGCCCCGCGCGCAGGAATGGTGACATATGGTCCCTCCTGACCCCGACAGCCCCACAATGGGCAACCATGCCGCCCCGCTCCGCCGCGCCGTCCCCCCTTTCTTGCTGCCTATTCATCCCCTGGCCAAGTCAACTCGCCGGTCCCTCTGCCCCGTTTGTTGTTTTTTTTTGTCGCTTTCCTCTTTTTTTAAAAAAAAAAGAAAAAAAAATCCCCGCCGTTGATCACTAGAGTCTGGCAAAAGAAAGAGGGAGA
Organism: Oxyura jamaicensis; assembly: GCF_011077185.1. NCBI lineage: Eukaryota > Metazoa > Chordata > Aves > Anseriformes > Anatidae > Oxyura > Oxyura jamaicensis. The sequence continues at coordinate 3,616,791 of NC_048913.1, read as the reverse complement.
GGGAGAAAAGGAATAAAGAGGGGAAGAAAAGGCTCTCCATGTCCCAGAGATGTTTGCTTTCCACTTGATTGGGAATTGAATGGAGGTGAATATCGGAGCCGCACGGCCGCGGGGCAGGAGCAGAGCCTGTGCTGAGCTGTGTGCGACCGATGGGATCCTGCCTGGACCGATTCTCTTGAGGATGTATCAAAGCATCCACCAAGGACAAGGAACCTTAAGGAATATTCAACTGCTCACCCAGATTTGGTTATCTCCAGGTGCATCTAACTGGGATGTTCTGTGCTGCCTTGAAAAAAGAAATAAATAGAATCACAGAATGGCTTGGGTTGGAAGGGACCTCAAAGATCACCTAGCTCCAAACACGAGCCCTGTACCTCGGAAGCTTGTTTTCCCCCAAGCATCCCCCGTGAGCACTGCTCAGCTCCCGGTCCCACGAGCGCTGTGCGACTCCCCACGCAAGCACCACTCGCAGGCAGGCACGAACCCAGCTCCCCCGTGCGATCCTCCCCCAGGAGCAGAGCATCGGGGCGGGCAAATCCACGGGCAGGGATAAATTCTAAACATCTCCCTGAGCCAGGCACACAGAGCTCATCAGGGACAGGCGGCCACATCCCTGTCGTGCGTGTGCCAGCCGGGGAGCTGGCCGGGGACCAGGCGAGCGGCCGTGCCAAGCGCAGCCCGCCCATCAGCTCCGGCAGAAACACATGGGAACAAACAGGAGCTGGCGAAACGGGGGAGAAATACTTGCAAAATAATGAATCTACTGAAGAAAATCTTCCACCAGCAGGGAAAAGGGAAAAAAAAATCTGTTCAGCCATTGACGGCAATGGGGTTGCCAAGCCCGACGTAATGCTCGCAGTATAACGTGGTTACTGTTTGTTTCTCGAGAAGAGAATTTTTTCCAAATGTGACGACGAGACAGGATGCTGTCTGTGATATTAAAAGATCAGTCGGCTCTTCGCCGCCTTCCACCCCTCGCCTTTTTCTGCTTTCATAGCCATCCAGCATTCTGCTGCGGCCGTGAGGCTGGTGCTGGAGGCGGGCAGGGAAGAGCTGCATTCCTCCTTTCATCGCCGGGTGCGAGCCTGTCTACCACCGCACGGCGGGAGGAAGCGATTTCCAGCCTGCTTGCATCAAGCCCTCCGATCAGAGAGCAAAAATCCCGCTGTACCTCTTGCCTGGGGAACATCACGGCAGCGCGAGCATCAGCGCCGAGATGTCAGCCCGAGGGGCAGCGGGACGCATCCACCCCGCAGAACAGCGGGGCTTTTCCAGGGTCTGCTCCAAGCCCTGCTGTAGGGGAGAGAGATTAATATCCTATAAGGAAAATTCCCACAGCACTGTCCTTAATGCCACCTGTAGGACGTAGCATCTCCTGTGCCGGGGAGGGGATGCTCCTGTCCCAGTTTGCCCACTGGGGACGGAACGGGGGGGCTTTTTCCTCAAAATCACAGCGACTGCACTGCTCCATCACGGAGGAGAGAAAGTGGCTGGTCTTCCATAGCAGATGCTCTCCCACAAATGGGCCTGTCAGTCTAATAAATTATTAGCAGGAGGTAATGTTGTAGCCAAAGGAAATGTAGTTATTTCTATCGATTATTAGAGTTCAATAGCTCCTCATTTCTAGTTTCTTTTGTCGGTGTGTTTTTCAACCTCCGTAACACGTAATGCTCTTAATTGGAATAGGAATGCTTTTAAAGAGTGATACGTGCTGTATGTGAGGGGAGCCACACACGGGCTGTGGCAGCGCTCGGCTCTATGTGACATGGGATTTAACTCCTCATGCTGGGAGGAAAAGGGCTCGCAGCTCTCGTTGCCAGCATTTCACCTCCTGTGGCCTAGTATTTGACACTTGTTTTCTCTCTCCGCGCGTAGCGTCACCTATTGTCACCGCTCTGCCCCCAGAAATAGGACTTCAATCGGGGGGGGGGAGCAGCACCCGGAGCGGTTACAGGTTTGCTGCTATTTTCAGCTGCGACTGACCTGCAAAACGGGTGTCGGGAGGCCAAAATGAAATGTTTAAAGGCTTTGACAGCAAACGCTGGCAGCTAGGCAGGTTGCTGTCCCCGCGGCTGCTCTCAGCCTGTACCTCTTGCACCTCGTTGCCCCCACCAGCGATGAGGCTTTGAGCTAAATTGCTCATTTTTTGTGCTGGTAACAGCTGTGATGAAGACACATCCCCAGTTGGGGGGGGGGGAGACGTGGTGAACTCAGCTTTAATGAGCGTGGGAGAGGCACGTGTGATACCCAGAGGGATAACAGCCAGGGTTAAAAGCCCCTGGGACGTGGGGAGGAGATGGGGAAGACCCCATAAAGGGGCTGTGGCACCAGGCTGTTATCCACGCTGGACTCTTCCCTTGCAACCTGCTCTTTTTTTTCCCACTCCAGCTGCTGCACAGTAGGGTCAGCTTCAGTAGGATGCTCCCAGCCTGAAACCTGAGGGTATGGGCTGACAACAAACCCACTGATCCCAGCTGGACCGAGCCATCCCGACACCTCATAAGCATGCACACGGCTAATTCACAGGGCTCAGCTCCCAAAAGTGGTGGCTCACCAAGTTGCTCTGCCCCATTCCTTGCAGCCGTGCGCGTCTGAGATGCCGGTACATGGCTTTGCATCGGTGTAACCAGGTGGTTTTAAAACTGATGGAAATTGAGCCATTGCAATCCCTTTAGTTTGAAAAATAAAGTAATAATAAAAAAGATTCTTCAGTCTCGCTTTTCATTAACGTGTTCCAGAGCTGAGCTTAGCGTGAGATTTAATGCCTTAGCTTGAAGGCTATCAGCTCCTCTTGGGGAAACCAGTTCTTATCCTTAGACCTTCCTGAAAAGTCTTTATTCATGAAATCTATTAGCCCATTTTGATTTGGCTTGATTTTTTTTTTTTAAAAATCTCTTTTTAAAGGCTTCAGATCCTGCTCTTAATCCTGTATCCACGGAGGTCAGGCTACCAGATACATCTGCCCACGACAGCCAGGTGCCCGCTCTTTTGCATGTACCGTGCTCACCATTTGCCCAGGAGTGATTTTCCTGCCAAGTTTATTGCCATTCCTTGCATTTGAAAGAAAACTGCTGTTATTTAGCTGGTGGCATCCGCGCGGGAGAATAACATAAAGCAAAAGGGAAGGTTCAAATCTTGCAAGAGGCATTCACCTGCCAGATGAAACCGCGGCACGATGGATTTATTTTCCCATCCCAGCCTGCCAGTCCGAGGAGCTTCATTTCTAAACTGGGTCTGGGTAACGCACCACGCCACCAGCCCTCCGCAGAATGATTTAATTGTGGGCTCAGGAGGAAAGGAAGGTTGCAAGGTGGGACTGGAAGAGGGGAAGTGACGCCAATACAACATCACGGCCTGACCTTTAGCACGCCGCGCCGCTTCAAAGTTCAGGAATGAATCCTTCCCTCTCGCTAGCTAATTACCCAGGCTATTTCCAACATCCCCTCTTGCTAATCAGGAATAGTGCATGCTATAAATGTAGAAGGAGGAAATGGCTCGCATGCAACGCGCGGGAATTGCATGGTCTGGGCTTTCTTTGGTCTCTGGGATTGCTGCCTGAATGTGCAGAGGCAACAGCAGCCGGCTGGGCACGCTTCTTAAGGGATGGGTGAGAGGAGATCTGATGGAAAAGGGGTGGGAATTTGCACGGTGAGGACGCTGTTGTAAGAAACTCCTTCCTTGTGAAGCCTGATTTGCAAAGCCTCTGCAGAAGGCTAAGCCTCAGTTCTTCCTTTGCAGGCTGGGTTACTGCTCAGTACCCTGGAGTTATAATCAAAGGAACAGGAATAAAGCAAAGAAAAAAAATCCTGCTTTACAGCATCCATTTGGCCCTTAATGGATTAATGTTCTCTGTGTTTCTCGCCGGCTTTAACATTTGTGCCTGTCGTAAACCGCATTTTTCCCTCTCCTGCTCTTGTTCGCCCTCCAAATGGCTGCCCCCAGCCTCCCACCCCGGGTCGTAGCCCTCCAGAAGCCTCTTAGCAGAGCTGCTGCCCTGCGGACACTGAGCCCTGGCAGTGGCAGCACCGTTCAAACACTGCCAACAGGACGGAGAGGGGCTGCAGGACGCCCTCGCCACGGCCGGGCAGACAGAGGCTGACACTGATGCTGCCGAGCATCACGGCTCAGGGATCAGGACGTGTTTATTTTACAGTCCGTGGGCAGCACCATGCCCCTGGGGGGCCGCAGGCTGCTGAACACATCTCCCCTTGTGGTGGGGGAAGCCGTCCTGCGCAGGGGTGACAACGCAGCCACACAGATGCTGTTCCCTCTGGGAGGTCCGCAGCAGCTGGGTTCGGCTGAAAGCTGAAATCCGTGCGGGGTTGCTGGCTTTTAAACACAGCACTGGACAGATTTCCCTTAGTTTTGACATTGCAGCCTTTACGTGGGGCAGAAATGAAGCTGGGGTGCCTCCGCGGGGAGCTCCCAAAGCCTCCTGGACGTGGTGCTGGGCACCCTGCTCTGCGCGGCTCTGCTGGGGCAGGGGTGGATCTGGAGATGCCCCCAACCCCAGCTGTTCTGGGATTCTGGGATCCTGAAGTGCCCTTGAATGCCAGAGCAGCCCCAATCCTCCCACAATATTGGGTTGAAATCTTTGCTACGAGTGAACTCGCTGTAAAACCGTGGAGGCTGAAGAGCGCTGCTCACAGCAGTGACTCCAGGCGGGGACAGGCTGCTCCTGGTGCTTCTTCAGAGGGCTTTGCGTGGCCAGGAGCATTGCAGCCCCTCTCCCCAACCCACAGCCCCATGCACCACAGCCTGGAGGAGCACAAATCGGGCCAGCTTGCTGTAAGTAGCGCCTGGGATGCTGCTCTGGGCACGGAGCCCTGTGCCACACTGCGAGGATGTGAGGCGGAGGCAGATGCGCAGACACGTGTCGGATGGTGGAGAGCCCTTCCAGACCTCAGCTGGGGTGACGGGGTTCATTGCTATAAGGAGTGGGCCAATAAAAGTCGGATTCAAGCTTTTACAGCCAGCAGCGATGGTGACTGTGCTGGCAAAGAGCTTAAAGCACACGCCAGGAAGCGGCCTCGGCCCCAAAGGATGGACACGCAGGAGGAGAAGAAAGGGCTATTGAGAGAGAGAGCAGGATTCCTCTAAAGCAAACAGCGTGCACCTCCCCTCGCCAGCCCCGTTTTATGGCTTGGTGCTTCTGGTGGAAAGTCTTGCAAGTGAGAAACCAGCTGGGCTGGAGGCAGGAGAGCGTCCTGCCGGGTTCTGCAGGGAGAGGGCGAAGGCGCAGGAGGGTCGGGGCACCGCGGCTTTGGGTTCGTGCCCTGCTCCCAGCTCCCTGCAGGGCTGGGTGATGGGCTCGGGGCACAAAATGCAGGGAAAAAAAATAAATTGAGGTTCCCCGGGGTCAGCTCGCCACGCTGTGCTGAAGCCTGCGGCTGGTTCATGAGCCATCAGCAGAATTTATTTTCCAGATCTCCGTCGCGCTGCTGATCTGCACCACGGTGTCACGTCGAGCCATTTCTTCCCACAGCTGCCTGCCTAAACGCCCTTGGAGAGCCGCAGTGGGCTGGCTCGTGCACCAAGGACGAGCAGCAGGAAAATGTTGCTTTGCTGAGCCTAAATCCTGTGTTTTATCCCCTGGAGCATCCTCCTCCTCGGAGCCTCAGCACAAAAAGTCGGCTATCTGCAGCAAACTTTAGGCACATTCCCATCACTCGTGCACCCCTCTAGTTTGAAAACACGGGGGAATGAAAAATGCAGAGTGAGTTTTTGGTGAAGCCTGAAGCAACCAGCAAGGCACAAACACTCTTTTGTTTCCCCAGAGGATGGCATGGTGTGGGGTTATTTTTCCCCCGGCGGCATGCGTAGGGGAGGTCCCAGCCCTCCTCGCTTGTCACGAGAAGGGGAGATGAAACAGGAAAACGGGGAGGAAAGCACACCCCGCACCCTGGCATGTTTCCTTTAGGAAGATCGGAGCTGCCCAGGGAGTGAAAAGCAGAGCCAGGCATCCCAGGCACCTCCCAGCACCCACCGCACGGCTGGAACCTATGGATCCCATGGAGAATGCTTGGGTGTCTGGTTTTGGTTCGGAGACAAGTAGAAATAATTTATTTCCTGGGGAAAATCAGCTCGAAGCCATTAAGAATAGTCTTTTGCCTCTGAATCTCAGAGATTTTGTTTTGTTTTGTTTTGTTTTGTTTTTTAGGAATCTCCACCCCGCCTGCATGGAAAACGATTCTGCCTCGCGCTTTCTTTCTCGGACACACGCTGCTCTCTCCATACCCGTGCCGGAGCTTTACAGCCCAAGTATTTTTTATGTATACAGTGGGACGATTCCTATAGCGAGACGTTCTCTCCAACGAAAATATTTCCAGGGTTAGGCTGTGAGATCACTGTGTGTGTGTGTCTGCTACAGGAAAAAGCAAATCCACATCTGTAAACAGATTGGCTTCCTAGCCTCTTCTGAGCAAGCAGTAGTTGGGACCCAAATTTACTCTCGTTCCTAGAAAAATCCTTGTTAGTTTAACATATTTTAAACACAGGGAAAATACCAGCTTGCTTTTGGGGGGGGGCTTGAGTGCTCCGAGAGGCTTTTCCATGGTGCCCTGCCTTCGAGTTGCCTTTGCCTCGGAGAGGCAGAGCAAACTCCTCCAGGGGAGGTTCAGCTTGGATATCGGGAAGGATTTCTTCCCGGAGAGGGCACTGGGACGGGGCAGTGGTGGAGCCCCCAGCCCTGGGGGCATCTCAGAGAGGTGGGGATGTGGCACTGGGCAGTGATGGCACTGTCCCTGCTGCTGGCTGGGGGTCGGCTCCAGGCTCACCCTGTTGGATGCACGGCACCAAGCACGAGCAGGACGAGCCCCAAACTGCGAAGCACAGATGTTCTCTGATGGCTCTGTTTTGTTTTGAGGCTTAGCTTGTGTTTGTGTGGAATATGAGGTTTGGAAAAGCCATTTTTTTTAGCTCGGTGCTCCCTCCTGTCCCCCTTTCTAACGAGATGGAGCCAGCTTTGGGCTAATACCTCTGGTGTTGTTCAAGTCCCATCCTTCCTCCTCAGTTTTCTCCTTCCCAACCCCAACCTCTCAGCTGCACGTCCACGAGGGAAGCAGAAGGCACAAACCCGGAGCCTGCAGGCACCAGGGCTGTGCTCCGAGCAGGATCCCAGCTTGTTCCATCCTCGGGCAGCAGCGAGCAGCTCCCCTTGGGGCTGTCCCTGACCCGGGAGGAACCGGTGTGGAAGAGGAAGACCCCCCAAGAAAACACCAGCACATGTCCTGCCAGGAGTGCAGAGCCACACGCGCGTGGTGCTGCTGCCGATGGCTTTGTTTCAGAGCTCGTTGAGCAAATAAATGCGGCCACACCTGAGCAGAGACTGGATGGGCGAGAGGAACAGGGCTGGGCACGAGTGAGTCAGGGCAGAGGGGTCGGGGCTTGGGCACCGGCATCTCACCTCCGTGGTCAGAGCAGGGCTGCAGGGAGCGACCCCGAAACACGATGGACCCAATCCCACCAGGGCAACCTCGAGCTTCCCAATTCTCCTCCGTACTTCTGCCCTCTGGTCCACCTGCAGGCTTCTGTGGTTTCAAAATTCAGCACGGAGCTTGCTCCAGCAGGAGCACAGCCCCAAAAATCCCCTGGGGCCATGCAGCGATGCCCCGAGGAGGAAAAGGGCTGGGGAGGAGGCGTGAGGTCTGTGTCGTTGCTGGGATGCAGCCTTTCTGCAGGAGGCCGGCTGCTCCACAGCAGCATCTCTCCCCAACAGGCTAAAAGCGTCCTTTCCCTTCTGCTGCCCTTCAAACGAGCCCCGGAGCTGCTTTGGGCATTCTGTCTCTGTGGCTCACACCAAGCGGGGAGGAAAACAAACCAGCGACGAGGGGGAAATAAAAGCCCTGGAAGGAGAACGGGGCGGCGTGTCGAGGAGGCAGCGCAAGGGCAGCCGGCGACGGGCAGGAGAACTCCTGCCACTTCCACTCATGTCGAGGCAGAGGAAAGCCGTGCAGGCACGGCGCTGCTCGTCCTTCAAGTGCTCAGGCTGGGGATTACAGCCGGGCTGCAATCGTGGGAGCGTGGGCAGGGAGCTGAAGGGCCGCGGCTCCTCCTGGCACGGCAGGCACGGCACGCACGCCTCCTGTGCCAAGGGCTCGAAGTCCCCTCCTTCGCCACGCGAGGGTGAAGACCCCTGCACTGCCACGGGAAAACCCCTTATTCTCTGCAAATGAAGGTCCCTGGGTTTTATTTTATTTTGCTTTTGAAGGGCTGGTTCCTGACTTTTATTTATTTAATTATTTGGAAGGGCTGGTTTCTGAGTTTTATTTTTAATTTTTTTTTTTTTTTGAAGGGCTAGTTCCTGATTTTTATTTATTTAGTGGACAGAAAAAGAATAAAACGCCTTCTGAGTCACTCCTGGGAGAGGCACGAGCAAGGACTTGGTCCCACGCCACCGGGCAGCAGGGAGCCGAGGTGTCCCCGCCAGCCCCGAGGTGGGACGGGGACAGGAGGAGACGTGGCTGGGGCAGGGCTGGAGCGAGGGGACCCTGCAGGAACGGCACCGAAGCACCAGGGACTGCTTCAAGAGCCCGGGGTCCGACCTGGGGGAGAGCCTCGGCCATCACATGCAAGCAATTTAGCTGGGGAAACGTGGTTTTATTGCCTGCCGAGTGCTTTTCCAAATGGGACCTGGAGCTTTCACACACTTCTCTGCCTCTTCTGCATTCTGTTATTCCTCAGAGGCATAAGGATTTTTATCTTCATCCAGCATTAAAAAAATCCATAAAACCAGCTGCCTTAAAAAATAAAACCTCTTTCCGAGCCTATGCTAATAATTTACTATTATTCCAGGTTTTATTACAGGCTCTTTCAAGGGCTGCCCGGAGCCCCATCCGTAAATAGCACATAACTCAGGCCATGAGGATTTCCTCCCCGGTGGGACTTTTAATGTCTAAACCAGAGGTGTCAAACAAGCAGCTCAAAGACCAGTTGTGGCCCTGGAGAGCTCCACATCTGGACTATATCTCAGCGCTTAACACATTAGCTTTTGCCCCAAGCAGCTCCGGATTTCCCTCGTCAGTTTGCGCCGAAGCCGAGTTAGGTTTGATTTAGGGGGAAAGCGTTCAAAGGAAAAGTGAAGGAACCTGCTGGAGCGTTCAAAGTGCTGCCCCGAAGGCTCGCAGGGTTTTTGGGGCAGGGTGCGGGCGCGTCTCTCCCCCTGGAGCCAGGCGCATCACAGCCCTCGGGGTGCAGGAGGGAGGCAGGGCACCCACGCGCCCGCCGCTCTCCGCTTTGGCTTCCAAGCTCATGGGGAGGCAGGGGACAGTCCTGGCCTCAACACGTTCTGCTTGGAAAAGGCTGGAAAATTGGGGCTGCCCCGATCCCAGCCCCATTTCCCTGGGAGATTGTGGCCGGTGGGGACAAAAAGCAAAGCGGGTCGCGGAGAGAAGCGCTGCTGCTGTGTCCTGGCACGGGTAGGGGCGCACGGCTGGCTCGGAGCCTTCCTCTCCTACAAGATGCAGCCTCGTGCCCTAGAGGGGGAAGCTGGGAGGCTCTCGTCCTGCCTACCCCACCACCTCCGTGGGTGGCACGGAGCCATTTCCTCTTCTGCTTTCTCTCTCTCGCTCCGTCTCTGCCTTTTCCAAGTGGAGCGTGTTGGGGCTGGGACCGTCCCCTGCCTTTCCTGTTGCAGCAGGGCTCTGAGCCTGGCTGGGACATCGTGGTGAAGCAGCATGAGCCAGCACCACGTCCATGCACCACGTTGCTCCTCCTGCAGCAGCTCCTGTCCCCGATAAAAAGGCTATTTCAGCATTTGGGAATGATTTCCCTCCTGCGGCGCACTGCAGCTCCAGTCCCAAACTGGGCCAGATGATGACCAAAAGGGTGCTGGGGGTGGGAGAGGTGGGTCCTGGCCATACAGCTCAAGGAATGGCCATTTGGGGGGGGCTCAGCCTCGGGTTTTGTCCCCCGCTGAGCTCTGGACTTGCAAGGGCCATGCACAGGACCAGGCTCGGTGCAGGCAGCACCTGCTGCAGTCCCCATGGGGTCAGGTCCGATCCTGCTCACCCTTCTGCAGGAGGCTCGGGCTTTGTAAGCTCCCAGCACCTCGCCGCCGCCTTTCCCTCCCCGCTCCTCTTTTCCTGCAGCAGGTTGATAGGTGAAACCTGCTGCTGGAAGTGTCGTAATGCCATTAACAACCCGCCACCGGCAAGTTTCCAGCGCGAGGCGCGCAGCCTCCGCTCCGAGCGTGCAATCTTGGCAGGCTGACACTTTCCCATGCCTTCTGCCCTCTGTCAGCGGGGAGGTGGGCCACTCCCAGCCTGACAGCTCCGGCAGGATACCTCCACAATGACTGCAATAATAGACCCAGCGATGGGAAAATGAGGCCAAGAAAACCCAAGGGTGAATTGCGAGATGAATAACTTCCCTGAAGCCACGTCCCAGAGCATGCCTTGGCCTGCCGTTGATTCACCAGCTGACTTCCCCTCCTCTGCCTGCTCCACCGCCCTGGGAGACAGACCTGTCTGGATTCCTGCGCTCGCCTAAAATAGCTGAGAGGGTTCAGGGAGGAGAGGAAAGGGAGTGGGGAGGACAGGCAGGGAAAAGCAGAGGGCAAGCCCTGCCAAGCAGCACCTGCGTGCTGCAAGGGATGCCTCCCCGGTGGGACAGCGAGCGGCTGGGGGGGTCCCCAGCAAAACTTGCAGGCATTGCTTTCCCTTGCACACCACCTCCACCTTCCTCCAGATTTAGGCTCCCCAGAAACTGGGCTGCAGATCCTGAGCTTTGCTCAGTGCTGTCAGCTTTGGCACTGAGGTGCTCTCCAGTCTGGGAAGCCCTGCGCAGCGAGCTCGGGCCCTAAACGCATCCACGTGCAAAACGCGTGGCCACGTGCAGGAGGAAGCGTGGCAGCAGACCCCAGAGGGGTGCCCAGCTCCCTGCAGTGCAGGCAGCCGGCTGCTGCCCTTTCCTCGGGAGCTGCTGGCCCTGGAGCTCAGCACCGGGAGCAGGAGGCGGCTCGTTATCGGGTGATCGGCACCTGCAGACCCGTCTGCACGCCCGCAGCACCCTCTCCATCAGGGTGCTGTTAGCCACGCCGAGGAAACGGCCCTAAAAAAGCAAGGAGCTGAGCGTCCCCCAGCAGGCCATCAAAGTGGGCGCCAGCCCAGCGTCGTGGCGAGGCGATGCTTTCAATCCTGCTCGCTTTTTGCCCCGGGTTTTAAAATGCACGAGGGCTCCGTCCAGTTGGAGACGAGCCCTGCTTCCCTTCACATTCCATATTCTGCAATTCGTACCCGCGTCAATCAGAGGTGTTGTTAGCCGTAGCTGTCACGTCAAGTCCACGTCTCACAACACGGGTGATTGACAGCAAAGTTTGTTATCTGCGAATGTGTCATCCCAGCCGGCACCCAGCGCTGGAGTGCTGCCTGACAGGTCATCAGTGGGAGCCTTCCATCATCCATATATTATGAGGCGGATCGAGGAAATCATTTTTCAGCCAGTCGCGGGCGCAGGCACTCTCCTGCGTCCCTGCTAGCCTGAGATATAGGATCTGACAGGGGAAGGGGGCGGAGAACGGTGGGCCTTGGCCAGGCAAATCCTGAAGGGCCAGCAAATAAACACGGGCTCCATCCACTTCGGTCCCTGCTCTCCTCCAGGAATCTGAAGCAGCAAAAAGGAGCAGAGGATGGGGAGCACATCACAGCGGAGGAGCGGGCCTCCGGAGGCTTTTCATCAGAAAGCCCCCAGATACGGTGATTTAGCCAATTTTTACAGGCTCTGAGAGCTCGGAAAAAGCTTTCCTGTTCAGCTTCTTGCTTTCTTATTTTCCACAAGAACCAGCCCAAATCCTCCTTTGCAAAAAATCAGAAGTAATATTCCATGTGAATGCTTCTTCGTGACCCAGGAATGGGATGGGGCCACGGGGATACCTTGGGAAGCCAAGCATGTGTTCTAGCACTGTATCAAGGAGAGATTAAAAGCAAATCATAAGAACAGCTTCCTTCATCCCACGCAACCCTCACGCTTTGATTTCCTGACCCAAAGGTTGGTTTGACTGTAATTAGTGAGGTTTGCACTCGTGGCTCCGTCATGGCACCTTCATCTGGCTCGGGAGGAGCTTAAATGCAGCAAAAGCAGAATTAAATCCAGCGCTGGCTTCAGAACTCCCCTTGCAAATACCATTTGCAAGCACTTTGTTACCTTTCCAAAGGTACCAAATTTGGATACGTGGATTTCCAGGGAGGTGGGAGGGAGGAAAAAGCTTATTTTTGCATGCATTGCAGCCAAGCCCCATGGAAGGGTGAATAAGGCGAGTTTTTATGAAAACCCATGTGTGTTCGTATCCATATGCAGTTGGTAAATGCAGGTGGATGGGCGGCTGGCTAGCCTAGCAGATAAAGACAGGCAGGAGCTGGGAAAGAGCAGCAAAGGGGATGCAGCCTGAAGTTCCCCCTTGCATCTCTGGTCCCCGAGGGTGATGCGAGGGGGGCCCTCGGTGCCCCTGCATTGCACCCCATGCCTAACGTCTGCACAAGCCAGGCCTGCTCTGACATCCCCCTGCTCGTGCCCTGAGCTCTGGCTTAGCCTGGGGGAACCTGTGCCTTTTAAATTGCTGCAGGAGCATGAAAAGGCTCCGAATCCACAGCCGTGTGGGGCTGGCAGACATCCCTTGTCACCTCTCTGCGGAGCCATTTGCATGCCCTTGCCAACACCTCTGGCAAAGCACAAGTCGTGTGTCCCCCCCCAGGTCTCCGAGCGGGGAGGACACCGGCTGCTGCATTGATTTCAGCCCTCGCTGCTGCCAGCCTTACACTTTCTCTGCAAATTAAAACACTTTTGGTGAGAGGCAGCCCCCCTGGGACACAGGAGGAGGCAGCTCAGCCTCTTGTGCAGGGCTCCACGTCCCACCTAGCAAAGGGCCAGCCTGTGGGGCACCCGCAGGGTGCGTTTTGCGCCCTGTGTTTGCAAAGCAGCAGCTCTGCGGGAAGCTAACAGCAAGGGGAAGGCAGATTTCTGCCCCGACGGGCTGAACTGAGGGTGCTGCATGGAAAAAGCTCTGCTCCTGGTGCTGGATTGGACCTCGCAGGACGTCAGCTTTGCAGACGCAGGGCAGGACGCTTCTCCTGCTGGGGTCCTGCCCTGCAAGGATGCAGAATGCTCAGATCCAGACCAGATCTGGGTGGGCTCACGCTGCTGCTCTGGTGAAAAATACCTCGATGCAGAGCACATCAGGGTCAGGGCTTTGTGAGTCACGGGGAGAAGGTGGAAATTTGGTTTTGGTCTTCCTTTTCCACCCTATACGAGGGTATAGGTTTTAAATACAATTCTATCAGGGCCAAGATCAAACACAAGTGCATCAGCCCCAGCTCAGATCTCACCCTCCCCAGGCTGCTGTGGCTTTGTCTCCCCAGAAAAACCCTTTGGCAATTGCCCCCGTGGTAGCAAAATGCTTCATGCTGGCTTTATCTGCTCCAGCTCCGGGGGCAGAACAAAATCTCCAGACATGTAAACAGCCTTAATGAGAAAACTAGAAGTCAGGATCTGCCTGCTTGCAGAAGCGGAGAGTTAAATATAGCTCCTAAATGCTGCTAATTGATTTGAGATGTCTCGGGGAAGCTCCTGCCTTCACGCCATCCCACCCACGCCGCCCGACAATTCCTCACCTGCCCCCTGTCGCTCCAGAAGGCCCGGGGAGCCGGTGGCAGAACCCCTGCACGCAGCTTCTGTCGGCTGTTTTAACACCCAAAGGCTGTCAAAAAAAACACGGGCTGCTCGGAGACCCTGACTTTAAACCCTGGGTGGAACCGTCGCGTCTTCCCATGCCTTCCTTCCATCTGCCACGGTTTTCCTTTTTATGGTTTGGCCTTGAAATCATTCCCTTCCTCAAAATATAAATATATATATATATTTTTAAAAAGTCACAAAACTGTTTGCAAATATTTGCCTTCCCGAGGTTCCAAGCAGGCAGCAAGGAGAGGCGCCCACCTCCGCGGGGACACCCCAAAGGCGTGCGTCGGGTGCCGGTGCTCTGCCAACTAGGATGAATTTTTTTCTGGATAAGGACGTGAGCCCCTTATCGAGGGGTGGGTGACACTTTTCATGTCGCCGTTCCATTTAAGATGCCTTAAAGAGGCTGATTTTAAGGAGCAATACTCGGCTGCTGTTGAACCCCAGACTTCCTTAAAGCCCGCTTGGTTTTGGGGAGCCTGGCGGCGGCTGATAAACATCCCCACCTCCCCGGTGGCTGCTGCATGCACGGCCCCTTGGGGCTGATCGCTGGGATTTTATGAATTTGAGACCAATTTGTGAATGGGAAAAGCCTGGGGGGAGGTCAGCCCCCAGCAGTACCAAGGCCTGGGGGTTTCTTGCATGGCTTTGCCTGGAGATGCCAGGGACCTAACTCTTGGTGCTGACCCAAGGATAAAAATCTTGGTGTGTGGCCAGGGGAGACGCTGGCCCCACATCGTCTGGCAGAATAAAGAAAAGGGAAGAACTGCATTATTTGCACACAGACGGAGGAAATATCATGCTGCTTTTGGGACTGGGGGAGGAATGGGAGCAGTGCACGGATTGTGGGTGCTAACGGGAGGTGCTAACTGCTGGGCATCTCCTGGCACGTCCCTTTGGGGTGCGTGGGATCAGCTCGGCTACTGCCTTAGAGCCACCCCATAGCAAAGCCAGAGTGATTTATCTGTGTAATACTCCTGAATTGCAATGAAAAAAAAAACAACTTTATTTAACAACAGTTCGGGGTAACCTTATAATAACCTCCCCCGCCTTCCCCAGAGAAATGCTTCAGCCAGATAAAGGAATTTGTTATCCGAGGACCGTCTTGGCGTGGCAGCCACCCTTCCCTCCCCACACTTGGCACAACGGCAGCAGCATCGAGCTGGGGCTGAGTTATCATCATCATTATTATTTTTCCTAGTGGGCTGAGTTATTATCATTATTATTTACTTTTTTCCTACTGGTTTCGGTCGCAGGAAGCCCACCTGAGCTGGCGGTGGGGGTGTTGCTGCAGGGTGATGGATGTGCTGCTTGAGCGCAGTGGAAGGGGCGAGATAGCGGAGCAGAAATTCGGCGCCGAGGCCCCGCTCCGAGGGGCTAAACGCCGAGATCTGATTAAGCGGCTCAGTGCCGTGACCCCGACCCCGACGAGCACGCCGGTTCTCCAGAGGGACTTCATTTCAATTAATCACCTTAACAGCCCGAGCAGCTCGCCGCCGGGTCCCGCACCCCGCCACCGCCGTGGGAAGCGGGCAGCCACGTGTGGCTGGGGGTGCACGGGGGGACACGGGGGGACACGAGGGGACATGGGGGTCATAAGGGGACACAGGGGGACATGGGGGGACACTGTGCTTGGCCTGTTGCCGGGTGGCTGCCTCTGCCCGCAATGGGCTGGGGCGGCTGGGGGCTGGGTTTGTTTTGGTTTGTTCTGGGTCCATTCATTTTGGGTGGGTTGGGTGCTGTATTTTATTTTATTTTATTTTATTTTATTTTATTTTATTTTATTTTATTTTATTTTATTTTATTTTATAGTTCATTTTGTTTCATTTTATATTTTATTTTTAATATTTAATAGTGTAGTATAGTACAATATAGAATAGTATAGTAATAGTAAAGTATAGAATAGTATAGTATAGCATAGTATCGTATGTCATATTTATCTTATGTATTTAATTTCCTCTTCTCTTCTCTTCTCTTCTCTTCTCTTCTCTTCTCTTCTCTTCTCTTCTCTTCTCTTCTCTTCTCTTCCCTTCCCTTCCCTTCCCTTCCCTTCCCTTCCCTTCCCTTCCCT
>NC_048913.1:3596736-3601042 GCF_011077185.1 Oxyura jamaicensis | reverse complement strand
CTTCCCTTCCCTTCCCTTCCCTTCCCTTCCCTTCCCTTCCCTTCCCTTCCCTTCCCTTCCCTTCCCATGGCCGTGCCCTGGCCTCGTTTCGCTGCCTCCCGTCGCGCCTGGCTCGTGGCTGGGTGCCCGCGGCTCCCGGCCGCCCCTTTGGACTTTCACCCGCCAGCAGCAGCAGCACACTTTGCTCTTTTATTGCTGCTCTAAAGGGATAAGGCCAGGTTCAGCCCCCGAAAAACAAAATAAAAATAAAATAATTACGAAGAGCTGCGCAGGGAGGCTCGAAGGAGCACGGCATCCCCCCGGCTGGGGACAGATGGAGCAGTGGAGCCCAAGGGGGTTGTAGAAATGTAGGGTCTGGGGGCACCTAAATTGTAAGATTTCTGCCCAGTTTGGTGCTACGGGCAAACAAAACCCCCTGCTGCAGGATTTTGAGCTTCTGGCATGAGTTTTTATTGGTGTCATTCACCTCGTGTCCACCTCCTGCACCGCCGAAGCCAGGCACGGAGAGGTCCGTGACATGCCCAAGGCCAAAGAAAAAAAAAAAAAAAAAAAGGAAGAAAAAAAGGTTAAAAAAAAAAAAAAGGCATGTGGCAGCACCAGGCATAAAATCAGGGCTCTGACCACGGGGTCCCTGCTCCCAGGGCATCATTTCGGAGCAGGGCCGCGTCCCCCAGGCACATGTCGCATTTCTAGGGCTGCAGCAATTCACAAGAAAATGGGGGTTTATTTATTTATATATATATATATATTTTTTCAATGCACGAGCAAATGCAGCTTGGCCTCAAAGAAATTTGCAGGGTGGATCTAGAGGGGAGTGGGTGTCAAGGGCTGGGTCCAGAGCCCCGGGGGAGGGTTTTGGTTACGGGCAGGCGACAGGCGGGCTTTCATCTGCTCCTCCAAGCCTTCCCCGGGCAGAAGAGGAGGGGCAGTAAAGGGCCGCGGGGGATAACGTGATTTTGTGCCGGGGATTGCATAACAAAACCTCCCGGGAAGCTCCGGGTTCGGGCGGGTTCCTCCTCGTGACGGCGAGATGGAGGCAGGTCAATGCGCGGCGATCGATGGCCCACGCGTAGGTGCACGGGGGTGGCCGGGTTGCATCGGCACAAGGTTCTTTGCAACCCGTGCTCCTGCTCCAAACCCCTGCCCAAACCTCGTGCAAGGTGCACTGAGGTCCACAGCAGCGGGCGGTCTGCCCTCTAGACCCCAAATCCCACCCTGAATAAACCACAGCCCGATCGCCACCAGCCCCACACCTCCAAACACCAAATTGCATTGCCATCCTAAATAATAATAATAATAATAATAATAAAAACAGGTTTGAACCCTGGGTTTGTGCAATTATTGGCTGCTCTGCAAGCATCGAGGTGTTCCCCAAGAGCCAGGCAAAGCCCGAGGGGGGGTCCCGAGCATCGCCTCCCCCACCCGTGGGGTCCCAGGGCATGGGGGGAAGCCGGGCACGGGGGAGGCTCCACGCACATCATCTGCTGGCTTTTCTCTGCGAAATCACCCGATATCCTCGTCAATTCGGAGCAAAGCACACCAAAAAAAAAAATAAATAATAAATTAGGTGCTTTCTGCGCACCTTATTAATTGGTGCCAATTGGAAGCGGTTAATTCCCCGCGCGCGAGGCTGCAATTGCTTCCACTTGGCCGGGATTCAAGTGCCGGGGGTGAGTCAGAATGGGTGGCAAAACTGTCTTTTCCTCGGTTCCCTTGCTTACTGGAAAAAAAAAAAAAAAAAAAAGGAGAAAGCCACAACCCCGAGTTATTCTCTTTTATGAGGTGGGCATTGTGAGGGCAGGCAATTGAATTTACAACAGCATTGAGTATCAGAGTCTATCTGGCCCTGTCAATGAGAGTGGAGAGAAAAAAAAAAGACACACATTAACCCTCAGCTCCGAGTTCCCAGGCGTTTCAATAGGGTTCCCAACTTCCCAAAGAGCCCGCTGCATACTCGATGAGACCCTTTATACCTTCTAATTACCCTCCTCACAATGGGGACAGACTCTCCTGCCTCTTTTGTGGGCGAGATAGTAACTTTTGCGCACCCCCCAATCCCTAAAAAGAGGTAACGGGGGGAAAATCCTAACAGCAGCAAATCCTAAAAGCGGAGTTATTTCAGTAAGCGGTATTGGGGTCGTGCATTGCTCAGGTTCCAGGGGCAGACTTTTAGGATTTATTTTTTTTTGAGCGGGAACAGGGCCCTGCAAAGCTCTCGGTGCTATTTCACCAGACCCCCACCCCCATTGCCTCCCCTCTATGTTGCAGGAATCCCTTCCAACAGCCTCACTTAGGGCCATAAAGTTTGCCCCTACTTCCCCCCCCCCCCCGATTAGCTTTGTCCCTGCTAAATGAAAAGAAGAAAAAAAAAATCTATTTCAAAGAGTTTATTTAAACACCTGCATTTTTTTTTTTTTGGAAGTCTCCAACACAGGCACGCAACACACACACAGACAAACGGGATACAAACAACTTTGGCATTATACTTTTTGAATATTTGTTACAAAACTATTTCTCATTTATTTCTTTTTCTTAAAAAAAGTATCTCAAATAAAGGCATTTCAAAGGAGTAAAAATACAAGTCGAGATCCCAACCTCTGAAAATAATAAATAGCACGTTCATATCGAGGTCCTTTTTTTTTTTTTAAAATCCTCCATTCCTTTTTTTTTTTTTGAAAAAAGAAAAACCCAACCATAACAGGGCTCCATACAACGGAGCCAAGCAGAGTTTCGTGCCTTTTTGCTCTGGGCAAGTCACCAAGGCCTCCAGACGGATTCGCTGCGCTCTGCGACCGGGCTCCCCGCCTGGGACGCCGGCACAATGCTGCCCCCAAATGATGTCAAGCCCTGCACCGGGGACGCCGACGGGGTGGCGGATGCATTCCCAGATCCTCCTCCTCCTCCTCCTGCAGACACGGGGACGTTGGCGTTAGCGTAGAGGGGGATCACCGGTCCGGAGCCGGGCGGGAAGGCTGGGTTGGGGATGAGGAAGGCGAATTGGCCGTCGGTGGCCGGGACGAGCTGGAAACCCCCATAAACCTTGGGGGACAAGGCTTCGGCGGGGTTCATCTTGCAGGGCACGGGCACGGCTCCGGCGGCGGGCGGCAGCTGGACGTGCAGCGGCTGTGCCAGATGCGCCGGCTGCCCGGCGGGCGGCGGAGGAGGCGGCGGCGGGTAGTTCATGGCCACGATCTGCCCCAGGCAAGCCGAGAGGTGGCCGAGCAGGCGGGTACGGACGTCGGCGTTGACCCCCTCGCAGGTGGAGAGGAACCTGGTCACCTCGTTCATGCACTCGTTGAAGCCAGCCCGGTATTTGCCCAGCACCGTGGGGTCGGCGCTGAGCGCCGCTGCAAAGCGAAGGGTGGCGGGTGAGCGGCTGCAGGCTGAGAGCAGCCACCCAGCCCCCCGAAAGAAGACTAAAAAGGTTTTTTTTTCTCCCTAAAAAAGGATCGGAGGATGCCGGGTTTCGTGCTTACCCGTCATCTGCGCCCGCTGCAGGTTCCGCAGGTGCTTCACCGTCATCTCCAGGATGTCCGCCTTCTCCAGCTTGGAGTGCCGCGAGCTCTGCAGAACGACAGCGGCGGTCAGCCCTATGTCTTCCTCACCCCCAAACCCCTTTAATTTTATATTTCCACCCCAAAAAGCCCCAACTCACGTCTTTTTTCAGCGCGTCCAGGATGAGCGTCTTCAGCTGCCCCAGGCTCTCGTTGATGCGCGCCCGGCGCCGCTTCTCCATGATGGGCTTGGAGGACTGCGGGGAGAGCCTCGGTTAGCCACTCAGCTCTTCCCCACCCCCCAGATTAATTAATTTTTGATTTAATTCCCCCCTCCCCATGCACCGACCTCAGCACGGCCGCCTGCTCGCCGCCATCCACCGCCGCTGCGCGCCGGCCGGGCCCCGCCATTTACCTTGCGGTGCTCGCTGGCGCTCCGGGGCTTGTCCGGCGTGTGGCTAGCGGTGGCCGGCGCCCCGGCGATGGGCGAGGCGGTGGGCTTCTCCGGGCCCGTGTCTGCGGGCATGGCGCTGGGGAGCGGCAGCGGCGGCACCGCGGAGCTCCGGCGGCGGCGGCAGCAGGGCCGGGAGTGGCGGCGGCCGGCTCCCCCCCCTGCCTTTTATACCCGCCGCCCGCTCCCCATTCGTGGGAAACCGCCGCCGCGGCCGTTCCCACAGCGCCGCCGGCCAATGGCAGCGCGGATGGCCTCCCCCCCCCTCCCCCTCCCGCCCCCCCTTCCGCCGCCTCGCAGCCCGCGCTGCGATTGGCGGGCCGGGGCGTCACGCGCGCGCGCGGCCCGCCCGCCCCCCCCC
>NC_048913.1:3591517-3596336 GCF_011077185.1 Oxyura jamaicensis | reverse complement strand
ACCGTGCAAGGGGTAACAGGCACCGAGGAATGGGTAACGAGCACCAAGCAACATGCACCGTGCAGTAGGTAAAGAGCACCGTGCAATGGGCAGCGAGCACCGAGCACCGTGCAATAGGTAAAGAGCACCATGCAATGGGCAACGAGCACCTTGCAAGCAGTAACGGGAACCGTGCAATAGGTAACGTGCACCGAGCACCATGCAAGGGGTAACGGGCACCATGCAAAGGGTAACGAGCACTGAGCACCGTGCACCATGCAAAGGGTAATTGGCAATAGGTAACGAGCACCGTGCACTGTGCAAGGGGTAACAAGTGCTGTGCAATGGGCACCATGCAATGGGTAACGGGCACCGTGCAAGGGGTAAAGAGCACCGTGCGCTGAGCACCGTGCAATGGGTAATTAAAATGGGGCGCTGGGCACAGGGACCCGGCACCAGGGACCCGGCACAGGGTGCAGGGCACCTGCCGGTGCTTTTGCTGCCACTTGCGTCCTTTTTTATACCAGTTCCATATTTTTTTATACCAGTTTCATCCTTTTTTTATGCAGTTTCCACCCCTTTTTATACCATTTTCGTCCATTTTTTATGCTAGTTCCTTTTTTTATGCCACTTCCATCTCCTTCTTACAGTGCTACCATTCCTTCTTTATACCATTTCCATCCCCTTTTTATACCATTTCCATCCTTTTTTGCCAGTTCCATCCTTTTTTCCTGCCACTTCCATCCTTTTTATACCAATTCCATCCTTTTTTATGCTACTTCCATCCCTTTTTACACTTTCCATCCCTTTTTATACCATTTCCAGCCCTTTTTTATGCCAGTTCCGCCTCCTTTTTATACCACTTCCATCTCCTTTTTATAGCCCTTCCACCCCCTTTTTAATTCCATTTCCATCCCCTTTTCATGCCAGTTCCCTCCCTTTTTATACCAGTTCCATCCCTTTTTACACCATTTCCACTCTTTTTTAATACCACTTCCGTTCCTTTTTTCATGCCAGTTCCATCCCTTTTTTTTTTGTGCCACTTCTATCCTTTTTAATACCATTTCCATCCCTTTTTCCTACACTTCCATCCTTTTCTATACCACTTCCACCCCCCTCTTTCCTAGCAGCCCCATCCTTTGCACCAGCTCCATCCCTTTTCCCACCTGTTCCACGCAGGGGCAGCAGCATCACCTCCTCTCACGTTAAACCACAAAAAAACCCTGGAAACATTGCAGTCCTTGCTGCCCATCCTCCCACAGACAACAAAGCTTCAGGGGAACACATTTATTTCGGGCTCCTCCATCCAAGGTGCGTGCAACCACAGCTCCTGGGGTTGGGTTTGTGGAGGTACAGGTTGGTTTTTTTTTTGGGGGGGGGATTTGTGACCCCGGCACCTGTGTCCACGAATTGCAACCTTTTCCCTTTGCAAAACCAGTGCACCGAGGTGCGTGTTGGCTTGCAGAAGCAGCCTTGCAAGTCGCATTGGAAGAGCTCGGGGATCCGCTGCCTTGTGAGAGCAACAAAACGCAGCACAGCCCTTGGTGCAAGCTCCCTTGCTCGTGTAGGAATAGCGTGAGGAAATAACCAGGAACAAAAACAGTGGCCCTCCTTGGATGGTTAATTCAGGATGCATTAATGGCATGATTGCAGTTTTAAAAAATCACATGAAATGAGCAGTTTCTCCACAGAATCCACGCCCAGTGGTGCAACCCCCAGGCCAGGAGCAGTGAATCCTTCGTGCGACACCTTAGGAGCATTTTTGTCGTGCCGTACCCCTGCCACCATGCATTGCCTTTCTCCTCGAATTTCCGAAGTCTTCAGGCTTCAAATGGGCTCAGCGAGACCTGGGGGAAGCCTCTCGGTTCCGAGAGCACCTTTGGAAGAAGCCAGGAGCCGGCCCTGCCCAGGGAATGGTATTTTTGAGCTGTTTTCTTGCCTCGCACCACCTCTTGTTCCTACCGAAGTCAGCTTGTAGATAAAGCCGCGGTTACACATTGGAGCCAAAGGTTGATTGCAAAACCCTCCCGGAATGGGGAGGAAGCTGTTTTGGAGCTGGGTTCATCATCCCCTGACTGTCGGGGGCAATAATGTGACCCGGTGCTGGGAGCAGCTGGGGCTGCTCCTTAATTAGGGTCTGGGGGGGGGGGGAAAGCGAGCCTCCGGCCCGGCCCTTTGCACGCCGTGCAGCACGGTGCATGCTTCGATGGCTTACAGAGGGCAGGATTTTTCCCTGCAGGTTCCATCCTGCAGCATTTTACATCCCTCTAGCAGGAGCTCAGCCTGCGTGGGGTGGGAGGCAGGCGGCTGGGGGCCGGCCCCGGCCGTATCCTGCCTGGGCAGCTGCCTCCAGCTGCTCAGCACCTCCCCGAAGCCAGCCCCGGGTGGGCGCAGAGCACTTGGAGGTGGTGTTTGCTGCTCCCTGCTGCTCGGGGGTCAGAGCAATGCGGAGGGGAGGGCACGGAGACCCCTCCTCGCAAAGCTTCTCGCCTCCCCAGCACCTCTGCTCCATCTCACGCCTCGCACACCTTGTGCCAAGCTCTGCCTTCATGCGCAAGGTCCGTAGGAGGTGCTGGAGAAGCAGAAAGCACGGCCGGGAACTGCAGAAATTGGAAATAACGCAGCAGTGGTGCATGTTGTGCTCAGCACCACGCTGGCTTGCTGTGGTTTCAGTTTCCCAGTCTGCAGCACCGGCAGCCGGCCCCGAGCGTGCACTGGGAAGGCGAAAGCCTTGAAATCATCTCGGGATGGAGAACGGGGATTTTCCTTTCTAAATCTTGGGTGAAAAGTCCCCGAGATCCCTCCCCGGGCACGGCCTGCAGATTTAACCTTGATCCCTCTGAAATCCATCATGTTCATACACGTTGTATTAAATAATAATAATAATAATAATAATAATAATTAAAAAGCAGCTTGAAGGCTCTTCCCACCCTACACACCGGCACCGTGGGGCGGGTGATGCGCCCTAATATTCGTGTTTGGTCGGGGCAGAGGAGGACACGCCGCTCGCACCTCCCCGCTCGCTCGCAGCCCGGATGCGCGTGAGGATCTCCGGCCCCCTTTGATCCCTAAACCCGACTTTATTACAGCCCGGCTCCTCGGGTCTGGAAGCTCAGCTCAAAAGCTTTGCAGCTGGGGGGGTGGGGGGAAGGAAAAAAAAAAAAAAGAAAAAGAAAAAAAAGCTCATAAAAGGCCCCCGGATGGCGGGGGGCTGAATGCAGGTTTTGTCTCCCGCTTGCAGCCCCGGCCCCGTTTGCTCGGGGCATTGTCGGGGCGGCCAGCTGGGGCTGTGGGGCGGCCCCTCCGGCTCCTGTTTGCCCAGGGATCGGGCTCTAATCCCGCTGGATTTCCCCCCGATTTATCCCTTGTCATCGTCCCCCTGTCGTACACGGCTTTGGGTAGCGGGGCAAAGGAGAAATGAAGACGTTAAGGGCTGGCGGGGCGCGAGGGGGTCCTTTGGCAGCCCCTAATGTGTAACAAATTGCAGCCTTCTGCCCCCAGCAGCCTTTTCAAACCCTGCCCGGCCTCTTTTGTCCCTCCGCAGCTCAGCCAAAATTAATTACTGGGCTCGTAGGACTCACCAAATCCCCCCAAACAGCCCCAAAAAGGGAGCGGGGAAAACCTGATTTGTGCCTGCCGCTCGCCATGCACAGCTCCTGCTCCGGGGAAAAGCTGGGGCTCTTCCAGCTCCAAGCAACGATATTTCTAATAAAATTAACGATTATTTTAACCATTAAGCACCGTGCATGTTGCTGTTGAGGACATCCTTTTGGGGGAAGGCGGCGGCAGGGATTTTTGCAGCCTTAGAAATGGAGATTTTTTTTTTTTTCCCTGGGGCCTCTTTCACCACCGAGCAAAAAATGGGTTTTAATTTCTTTTCTCTCCTCCCTTCCTCCTTCCCCGCCCTTGGAAATTTTAGCGAAAGGAAATTGCAAGCGTGCTCACAAAAAAAAAAAAAAAAAAAACACACCAAAATTCCTTTCTGGAGGCTTCGCCCCGGTGCTGGGAGCACGGCGGCGGCGACACAACAGCCCAGCTGATGGAGACAGATGTTCCCTTCCCCGGCGAGTGCCAACGCTCCGCCCGAGCACGGAGATTTGCTGACTTACCCTCCGCTGGAAAACATCTTGAAAAGGCGGCGGAGATGAAAAGGGAGGGAGCGGAGCCGCGTTGTGTCCAGATTTAACACAGCCCGGCGCTCCATTCTCTGAGCCCGGCGCGGGCTGAAGAGGTCCCTTTCACCGGGTCCTGTTCATTTGTCGGCGGATAATAGGGGCTGAGCTGCGGCAATCCATGTGCAGAAAGCAGAAAATAGAGTCAATTACATCTGTATTAGGTGGCCTTGGGGAGAAAATCTCCTTACATGCCTTCCGCTGATACTGTTCTTAATTATATGGGCTAAGGAGCTGCCGGCGGTAAACCCGAGCACAACGCGAGCTGCTCCAAATACAGAGCCTAAAACGTCTCCTGGGAAGGTAATGGTGGGGACGTAGCTTTCCGACGGGACATTTAATTAGGGTTTTTGCTTTGCCCACAGTAAACATCCCAAAGCGAGGTGCTGCCTGGCCCTGTACAGCCCCAGGTGAAGCCGGGTCCGTGGGGCCGAGCCCTGCGGTGTGGCCAGGACCAGGGCAGGTGCAGCAGGACCGAGGGCTCGTGGGTTGGTCACACAGCCCGATGCTTTCCCAGGTCAAAAGTCCAGGACTGAAGTCGTAGAGAAGCCTGGAGAGAAGGAGAAGGTGAGAAACAGGCAGGGGTTTCTGGGCTTGCATCATGCAAGAGAATCATGGAAATGCATCGTGCAAGCGCATCGTGCAAGAGAATCATGCAGGTGCATCGT